>NC_080594.1:86366030-86666045 GCF_027887145.1 Ammospiza caudacuta
GAAAATAATCTGCCATCAAGAGGAGCACATTTGTAACTGGTGGCTGAGCATTTCCATTTACATTTCTGTGCTTTCCTCAAATTATTTCCACTGAGTAATCAAGACCATCTCAGTGTTATTGATCTCTAACTTAAAAAACCCCTACAGACTCTTATGCCACTCTTCTGTTTTCTTTCCTTTCTGCTTCTCTTTCCATCCAATTTCTCATGAGCCATTCTGCATTGTAATGTTGCTGAGTTTAAACACTGAAGTACCTGAGTATCTTGACAAAGCATTGTCTCACAGAAACCCAAGTATTTATAAAATGGGCTGATGTGTCAAAACAAATGTACTGGTAGAAGCAGAACAAATTGTTGGTTGTGATGTGTTTTGAGTAGAGCAGAGGTAATATTTAATGGACAGACCTTGTTTCTCAAAATGCAGAGCATTGGGAAGGCCAAGATTTTGTTGTGATATTGGGGAAGCCTTGCCTACGGGTCACAGCCAGTTGGCAGCAGCTGGAGCTTGCAAGATTTCCAAAGCTTCCATCTGCTGAAGGCCATGAAATGTTTTTTCCCTTTCTAAATAAGGAAAGTTTGTTTTTTTTTTTCAGATTTTTTTTTCCAAAGTATGGGTGCAACACTTAAATCATCCCCATTTCAGACACTATGATCTCCTTTTCCTCCACCACCATTCACATACGGATGTTCCTGTGCTAAAACTGATACCCCCTTTACTGAGTAAGCTGGAAAAAAGTTGAGCAAATGATGATTGCTACTAGAATTTCCCATGTTTAGAAATCATCTTTGAACATGAAGACAATATCTCTTAGATGTTTGTAAAAGAAACAAAAGGAAAAAAGAAAACAATACAATTTTATTCTCATGTTCCCTAAAACTATCAAGCTAAATTGCAACAGTGATTACCAACATTTTTAAAAATCTGTTGAGCATTAAATTTAGGATTAAAAGGAGATTCGGTTGTCTTGAATAGAAAATCTACTCCTCTCCTAACAGGCACTGGAAAAAGATTAAACAAAAAAACCCAAAACATTGAGAAAACTTAAGACCATCTCTTTTAGGTGTTTTCTTCCTTCTTTTTGATAAGATAATGTTAAGTTACTTTTTTTAAAATCTTTATTCCAAAGCACTGCTTACTCCTAGGAAATATTTGTTTATGATTTTTGTCTTAATATGATAACCATTATTTGTTCCCATCTCTTGAATGCATTATTACTGCTGGAGTAATTAAATAAAAGGGGAAGTAATATCAAAAATAAGGGATTTTTATAAAATTATGACTTTATGACTTGACAGGATATTTTATGTATTCATAAATAATGCATTGTTCCTTATTCTAGTCCCAGTATTTGTGCTGCTATGCCTTGAGAAGTAATAAAACATTTATTTTTCCAAACTGGCTTAAAAAAAAACTGCAAAGTAATGTCTAGCCTCCATAACCCTAAGAAATAATGCTCTTATTAGGAAGAAAATACTGGCAGTGTATAGTTTTGGGTTTTTTTTATAATTGTCTGCTCTGAAGAAAAAAACAACCAAGCACATCCTCTGATTTCAAGTGTCCACAGGAATCTGGGTTGCACACTGCTCTCCTTTTGGGTAGACCTTCCACATCTTTTAGAATCATAGAATATCCTGAGTTGCAAGGGAGCCATAAAGTTCATCAAATCCAGCTCCTGGCCCTGCCTAGGACAGCCCCAGGAATCACACAGTGTGCCCAAGAGCATTGTTCAAATGCTTCTTGAGCTGTCAGGCTGGTGCTGTGACCACTGCTCTGGGGAGCTGTTCCAGTGCCCAGCTGGGGGAAGAAACATTTTCTAATATCCAACCTAAACCTCCCCTGGCACAACTTCAGTAGAAATGCACCTACCCACCCTGCACACAGCTGAGTCACCACAGTGGTAGAAACCATCCTCAGTTTAGAGAGCACCACAGAGATGCCTCCAGTGATTGCAAGCCCTTTCAGACTCCTTTCCGACCACCTGGGCCTTTCCCTGCCCCACTAACAAAAATGTTTTGCTAATCTGTGTGATAAGGGGGGCAGAGAGGGGGTAAAGCCCTCACTCCAATCCCTTCCTGCAGCCAGACAGAACCTGTTGGTGGCATGAGCAGAGGTGCCCTGCTGTGCTGCTCTCTCCTCCAGGGGCAGAAGCAGGGAGAGAAGTGCCCTCAGCAAGTAAAAAATAAAAGCTGCCCACAGAAACAACCAAGCGTCAGGTTCACTCAGCATCATCTGATAGCCCCGTGGAACAGGTGATCAATATTCATCAGCATCACAGTTCTCCTGCTAGTGATAGTTAATGGGCTGATAATGCCATCCTCCTTGTAGCCAAATCCCATCAGGGACCTGACAGCTGGAGCTAAAGCAGAAAACTTATCAGATCTGGCAGGAGACAGTTTAGGAGGCTAAAATTAACCTTGAACCATTCACAGAAAGAACTAATTGTTTGTGACTGCTAGATTCCTGCCAGTGGCAAAGGTTTATAGCTGCACAGATCTTAACCTGATACTAGCTTTTCTGCAGCATTAAAGAAAAAAAAAAAAAGAAAGAAAGACAGGGAAATATATATATCAGTGCTCTTTTTAACCCCTCTCGCATAAAGAAATATAAATTCCTTACACATTTTAGAAATTAAAGCTGAAGACTTATGAATTAGTGCTATAATCATTCAAAGTGTTTCAAGACCCCAGCACATAATGTGAGGTCCTGAGCTTGATAAAGCTTTTGTCATGAAAAAAAAAGTCTCTCAGCAAAGACCAAGTCTGCTGAATTACTTTATTAAAACCTTTGGTAATATAATTTCCTCCCCTTTTGCTGCCAGCAGTACACAAGTACTCATATTGGTTTTGGCTGTAGAGTTATCATCTGGAACTCAGTAAAATGAAGAGAAATAAGTGGCATAACCAAAAGTGGTGACAGACTTCAGGATTGAGGATGACCAAGAGAGGGAAGATGTATTACTTGGCAATATGCCTGAGCTATAGATCCCTTGAATTTTGGGCATATTTATGTTCAGCAAATGTGCTGCATAGCAGAACTACAGGGCAAACTCCAGAACAAGAAAGAGAATCTGAAAACACAGGAAAAGAGAGAACTCAGAGCTGGAGAAGAGGTCTGTTCCACAGAAGAGAAAAAGGTGGGAACACAAGCTTAATTGAAAAATGAGAATGTGCACACCTAATGTACCAAAGAAAATGGAATGGAGAGCCAAGGAGTCCTTGGTAGCTGGTGTAGAGAAAACCATAACTTGTACCAGGAAAGAGCCCAAATTATGAGAAGTAAAAGTAAAATCCTGTCATAGAAGCTGATGTAAAGAAAACAAGAACTGAAAAGCAGGATTGGGTTCTTGAAAATATCAGGAAAGACTCTACTGAGTGTTTTTGGCATCAGGACAAGAACTTAGACTGGAGCGGGTCAAGACTTTCTACACTTGGGTAAAATGTGCAAAGAAGAGAAGGTTTAAGTTATATCTCTGGAATCCATCCATTCCCAGGTGAGGAATCTAAGTGCATAGCAACAAGAACTAAAAACAAACAACATGAGTTGGTATGATGAAAAAAATCTGCCTTCCAGTAACAGGTATGCAATCAGGTAAGAAGAGCTTATCTTGAAGGATTGACACCATGCAGGTGTCAGAGATACTGGGCTGTGACGTGGATGACTTAAAAATGAGAAATGGAAGAGGAAAAGTGAAATGACACTTCTGAATCACTGCAGTATTAAAACTTGGCTGAAGAGGGCTCAGATGAATGAGGGTTCAGCAGCAAATTAGAAGTTGGAGAGTATGTAGGAAAGGATGTTAAAATGTTTCTTCTGAGAAAATTTGATGAATCACTGAAAAACCCTGAGGGTTAAACATATACATGGATCAAGGATCTCTATATTATGATATGATATGTCTAAATACTGAAATTTATGCCCTCAATGACAGATTTAATTATTAGATGTTTATCACCTGAGATTGAAGAAGGTGAGAACTGCCAGAAATCAGCTCAATTACACATCTGAAAGATATTCACAAAAGTGAAGGAGTTCTTTACCCATAAGAAAGAAGGAAGATGATGGAAATTAGTGTCATTTTTTTCAACCTACCAGAGTGGTTAAAGAGAACAAGGAAACTGTTAAATGTCTTTACTGGTCGTGTTCAGGGAGTCATGTATGTACCTGATTTCTTTGATTTTTTACTCAGAAACATCAGTTAACAGTAAAAAGATTAAATTGATTACAAAGTCAGACAGCAATACAACTTTCAGTGTTAAGCTAAAGCATTAGTAAGAGCAGTGTTGCCCACCCATCAAAAGCAGTTTGGGCAGGCATACAACAAATCAAGATTTCAAACAAATGTCTGTGTTTCAATGGAACAGGCTGTGTAAGGCAGGTGGACATCTATTTCATCTGAATCTCTCACATGGAAAGCACACTGAAAATAAGCAGAAGAGGTAAACCTCTGGATTCTGGCTCTTGGGATAAGCATGTATTTGAGGTTACTTCATTTGAGTTTCTTCCAGCTGAGATATTTATGCACGGCAGAGGAACAATTTCTTCTATGTCCCAGTCAGCACCACCAAGATTACCCAATAAAGAAAGGTAATAATGAATTTATTTTCCTTGGCATACATCAAAGAACCAAGCATTTTGGCCCTTTCCTCCACTATTACTACTTCTTTCCACTACAAGCCAAGATCATACTAGAAAGTGTTGCAGTAATAACAATAATCCTCTGTCCAGAAAGAAATATGGCTGTCATTAATATTATATAATGATGGTAGTAGATGTATTAGATAATAATTAGGGAAACTTGAATAGCTATATTATGGAAATACTTCAAGCTAACTCTTTCACTCTGGTGTGCAAAACAAAGAGACAGCAAAAGTAAGATGTGAAACTAATTAATGTATTGATGACTCAGAAGCAGAGATAATATATAACTATCACCTTATATGCAGGCAATGGGTATGAAATACTTTATTTATGGATAATAAGAAATGGTGCTCTTTTTAGTGAAACAGAAGAGAGAGACCAAGCCATACAGAAATACCTTCTTCAGTATTGGCATGCAAATGAGATGCAGAGAATTAAAAAGGTCCAAAGTACCATAGACAAACATTGAGAAGGCAGAGGGAAAACACAGCAGAAAGGCATGAACATCAGTCAGACTTTGATGACAAACATGAATAGACACAAAAGTAAATTGAAGGCCCCCTACCAACCCTCCAAGCTAGCAGAACCAATATTTTCACCTGAAGAAATGGCAGTCAATTAACCACTCCTCCCCAAAAGCACATAATGAAATTAAAGCAAAGTTAATTGGAAATATTTTTTGTCTGAAACTGTCTAATTAAAATTATTTCAAATCCATATGATTCTGATGATAAAGATTAATTCTGATTAATTAATAATTTAGAATGTTTATGAGGAAAAAACTCCAAGACAATATGACAAAGTCCAGTGTTAATAAATCCAACCAAGCACACACACCCATACGCCCAAGCCTACATTTAAAAGTGGTGCAATAAAGGGGTGAATCCTGTTTAGTGCTGTGCCTGTGATCATGAAACATTTCATTTATATATAACACTTTAAAATATATGCCCTGGCTTTTTTTCCCATGCTCAAGAACTTGCAGAAAATCAAAGAAATCAAATTTTCATTGATTCTGGTAAACAGCAATAGATGACAGACACATGGATTTAAAAGAAATATCCTGTTTCTTCTAACAGTTAACTCTGCTTCTTTCTTGGGGGAGTAAAATTAATTCCTTCCCTGTTAAGAATATTTGGCATTTACTGTGGCGATGACCACAATAGGTTTTTGGTTGGTGCTCAAAAAGAATTTCTAAATATTTTTCCCAAATTAAATTCATACAATTTTGTCAATAAAGTTACCAAATCAAAACAGTGTGGATAGGCAAAATATTTAGCCAAGAACCCTTCTAAAAACCTAAAAAGCTAGTTTTAGAATACATCCATCATTGAATGCCCTCATTACTGAGAGATATATGAGATATATGAGATTCTGTGTTGTTTTTTTTCATTCTCTTCTGCTGCAGCTTTAAAAATTCTCATTAAACATTTAATAGTAAAGAAAGCATGAACTGAAATTAAGACCTCCCGCTTCTCATTGAAGAATTCTAACATTTTAGATGACTTTTCAGTTCCATCTTTGACAAATAAATATTTATTATTTCTTTTTCCATTTTGCCTCCAGGTTTATTGAAATAGCATTGAAATTTTTTGAGATACTTCTTTCAGAACATATCAGGATGGCCTCTCTCAAAGTTTCTTGTATATCATTTTATTTGTTCAAAGCTATCTTGAGAATCTGACTAGAATTTTAAAATAACTTTGAATCAACCTAAACAGTATTTTTGTATCAAACTTTAAAATCACTAGGTTCTGCTCGTGACAATTCACTTTTGTTGGTTATGTTATTTTCATACTGCATCCAAAAATATCAGCTGTTCCTGAGGGGAACAGAACAAAAATAACCCTGACAAGTTCATTTTGAAGTGCTCCTCCCACAAGTCTATCAGCTTAAATAGTCAAAACAGACAATTTAGCTAAATAACTTTATCAGGAAAAAAAATTTCTGCTAAACCAGTGTAGAACAGACGTTTTCAAAGTATGTAATGGCTTGCATATTGAAACAACTTTCCTCACTTTTACTGCAGATTTCTGCTGGCTGTGCTGTACCTGTGCTAAATGTCAGAACTAATAGCAAGCAACTTCAGACATTCAAAGGCCAAAGTGCTAACAACAAGTTGCCTTCATGTTCTTTATCATTCATTATTCAAGTGGCTGCTTGTAATGTTTAACCTCAGCCAAGTCATAGCATTCACTGCAGAAGCTCATTAGTGTTCATTATCTTATGACCACTAACCAGCCAGGCAGGGCAAGTGGCAGGGGCAGTGCACCAAGGAGAAAGGGTTAAGTGACAGAGACAGCTAAAAAGAGGAAGAAGCTTTTTACCACTCAGAGAAAATTGCTCCTTTCATTCTGCCAACAGCTTCACAATTGCCTGCAGGTCTTTTGCTACCAGAATCATCTAGGGCTCCTTCTAGGAAATAAACAAATAAATATATTTAAATAATTTTGGAATTTCCCCTGGTTTTAGAATCCTGAGCTGAAAAAAAAATAGGCATTGGCCAGCAGTAGTAATGTCCAGGTGTGTGCTCATATTTATACTGCAGAACACAGGGATGTTAATTTTGTGATATTATATTGTGATTTCACATTCAACTCCAGTTCTTCTTAATCGTAGAATACAAATAGAAAGCATTCCAGAAATAACTAAACAAAATATCTCAGAGGAATTTGTTTTTCTTTTATTGTGCATTCACTCACATTTCTACTGTGAGGGACCATGAAGCTGCTGAGCATTATTGGCAATTCAGACCTACACTAGAGCAGCCAAACACTTTATGAGATTTTGGTCACTCAACAACTTTTTCCTTTTCTCCCCCCAGCTGCCCCAGCTTTTTTGAAAAAGCACAGAGTGGCAGCTGACAGCCATGGATGGGCACAGGGCTCATCACAGCCACCAGGTGCCACCTGACTCCTGGCCTTTAGCCTCTAATTGCAGTTTGGCACCTGAACTTGCAAATATTGACTGGTGAAACATTTTATTATAATCACGTTCAAACACTTAGCTGATCACTCCTTAACAATATCACTGGAAACATTCTGTAACTCATTTGGCAACCCCTTATCTTGGCATTTAGAGGCTTCACCTTCTTCCAAAGAAGGCCACACTCCACAGAGGATTTCACACCTGGGCTGACAGATGCCAGCCATTTACACAAATGTCTGCTGTTCTGCATAGAGCTTGTTTGTTGCAGCAAACAGGATGATTTAAGAATGTGGAGAGATAACTGTGCTTAAACACATATATACATATAACTAGGCTCATAACTAGGCATAAGAAATGGAATGAGGATTATGAATCCAAAGAGGAGGAAATGACGGCAAAATATAAAACTGAAAAATAAGGATATTATAATTTTATTACACTCTTACTTAAATCATACATGCTTTTCTAATTTTTTTTATGACTAAGGGTAACTGTATTTAAAAGTGTTCATCATACTGAAAACACTAACATTCTTTAGTACAATTATCATTGTTACCTCTACAAAAGTCTCATGCATGCTATTTTGAAATTGTTTTGGGGTATTTGGAATCCCACAACATGCTGCAGAATTGACAGTATTTCTTTGAGATTTAAACTCTGGTAACAGCAAGGGAATACAAGGAGAAAGGTTCTATTGTGCTGGGAGCCCTTAGCAACAGCATCCCATTCTCAAAAAGGTTAATCCCCTGTTTCAACACATCCTGATGCTTTGCTGATACTTCCCACTGAAACTGTTCAGGTGTAGCCTTCTGCAAATTCCTAAAGACAGAATGTGTCTGGTTTCATTGACAGGGAATGTTTCCTTATTTCAAATGACAAAAAATGAAATTAATTTTTTTCAGTAAGAAGTCAAAAGAATTCTACAGGGCAAATCTCCTTTTGTTCTGTGTGTGAAATGGGTTTCAGTAGAACAATGCACAGAGCCATACAGCAAGCTGATGAAGACCACTGGAAAAAGTCTTGAAGCTCTTCACATGAAATTATCTAAGCAAAGACCACGGAATACTGTATTTAAATGATATATTCAAGAAGTAGATAAGCTTTGAAACAGATGCTTTATTTCCAATCTTTTATAATATGTCTTCATTTTCTCTGTTCTGTATTATATTGCCAATAAAAAAGAGCAGGTTGTTCTTTAATTACTCATAAGCTGCAGAGCATCAGGAAAATATGCCTTGTGTTCCACGTGACTCGAACATGATATATGAGTTTTCTTTGCAATTTTGCTTTAATGCTAAGCACTTGGAGAAAATTCCTTGAATGTTAAGAGCCAGGGTCACAGATGGAAAATGGCTGCAAAGAACTGAGTGGATCTTCACTGAACAGGGATGGAAGCCATGTAGGTGTTTCTGCTTGATATTTTTGTAGGTAGAAAGCATACGTAGCTCCCTATTTTAGGCATCTAAACCACCCTCCTTTCTTAGCTACAGAGAGCAGTTGTATGGAGATTCAGGCCATCCAACTATAATGGCTGAGGCAAGGTTTTGAAGAAGCCTCTTTTTCTCACTGTCTAGCAAGGAAAACCTCACCTAACCCTGGATGTTTGCAATATGATGTGTGAGCTGTCGGCAGTGTGCACTACATCAAATCAGTCTAGATTCTAGAGATTCTGCATGCAAAGTCTCAAGAACTGTATCTAAGGGGTACATTTTCATATAGGTGATGTTGCATACTACCAAAACTACAGAGAAATTCAGGAAAGGAGTCAGTGATGCACATCCACTTTCCTAGGATGTGAGCTTCAAAACCTTGTCCTCAGAGTCCTGCTCTGCTGCTGCTCCAAATGGGAGTTCTGCCAATGAAGCCTGGCAGCCTATCCTTTTTGTGTCCTTACCCTTAATTCACTGTTGAATGACAAAACAGGCAGCTCAGAAAAGTCACCACACACACTTTTCCTTGGTGCAGTGGAAAGCAGAGGATTTTTTTTCTGTGGGTTCTGCCTGTACAATCAGCAAACAATGGGCTCTGGCAGCTGCTGCTATCCCTGAGCTGTCTCGGATGAGAAGAAAGGCAAAGAATGCCAGGGTAGGCTGCAGGTTTTTACCTGAGCTAATTTACCCCCTTGAGTTTCACAACAATTTCAGTATAATTGACACAGAAAACTGTAGAATTTCTTACTAATGTATGCTTTGATTGGCCTTTCAGCTTTACAAATCTTTAACAGCCCTCATAATGTTAGCTATAGACAGCAAACATTCAGTAGAGTATATATACAAATTGCTACCTGCATGTCCAAATATCCAAAGGAATTTTGTGTCAACATTAAGATGACTTTTCAGATTCTTTTCTGCATAGCATGGAGAAAAAGAGCCTGATTTGTAGAGCAGGACCCTAATGGAGTTGGTTTTTTTGTCATAATTTGTGCCAACAGTACCCTTTGAATACTCAGTAAATTAGAGCTGGGTTTTTTTCCAAGCAAATCTGCTGTCTTAAGAAAAACAAAGTTCTGTGAAACTTGCAATATATAGAACTATTTCCTTCACTGTCTATAAATCAAAATATGCTTTAAAATTTAGAAATGAGTCATGCCAGAATTGAAGATGTTGCTGTTAGTTCCAAAAGGAGCTGACAAGAAACAAAACAGATTTGAAAGATACCTTCATTAGAATACCTCTTGCAGCAAGAAATGCAAAAAAAAATTCTCCATCACCTGCAGGGAAAAAATAAGAAAAGAACAAAAGAGAACAAGAGGTTCTTCATTTATTACTATTTTATTTTACATTTAACACTAACATTTCTATGGTTTTGTTTCAGGTATTTGAAGTCCAGTTCTCCCTCAGAAACATCTAAAATTCTGTGTACAGCCTGGCCCAAGATCCCTGCTAGGCAAGACTCAGGTCATGGGAGCAATTTATTTTTTTTTAATAATGTACTGTGGTGGGCCTGGGAAAATCTGGGTCTTCAATGTGATTTGTTTTGTTGCAGACTAATGTTAATGTGAATGTGACACACAGAGAACACATCTAGCCTATTGCATGTGGTCCAAATTAACATGTGGACTCCGTGGTAATTCTACTGGATGTGTCAGGGGATACGTACCAGCTCTGGGGATGCCTGCCATGTCCACTGATCACAAGAGGAGCCTGATCAGCTCTTCCAGAGGAGATGTCCAACAATATCATGTTGTTTCAGCAACATAGGGTAGTGGAAATTAAAATTTGTATTAGCAGTGGAATTTGATGGGCACCCCTTAGAACAAAATATGCCATGAACATGTGGGTTTCCTGTGCCACTGATGGCAGCTCTTGTATGTATTCTCTGGATCAAAAGTCTTTTAGTGAACTCAATAAAATGAAATTATTTTCATCATAACAAGCAAATGCAGTGCCTATTTTCTTTGGGAGAATTCTCAGAAATAGTGAAAAAAATGGAAAGTTAATTTGGTTCTTTGGACATTTGATATTGGATTTCAGAACAGGATCTATTGTAAGCACACTCTTTTATCTGTTGAACCACATCTTTATATATCCTACCATTCCTGTTTTGCTTGATTTCAAGATTTTGGAGCTATCCATTGAGTACAACAAGTTGAAAGTGTCTTCTTAGATCCTCTATGCTTATGGATTTTTCCTAGATAAAACTCATAGTTCATAATTTTTCCAGTCATATTGAACTAATTTCTGTTACATCCAGCCACGATTCCAGTGTTCCACACGGAAAACTATGACAGGGCATCAACTAGAATGGCTTTTTCATTCTCTACTGTACAAAAATAAACTACTACACTTAAATATTTTGAGTTGTAAAAATACTTGAGTTAGTTTGATATAGACTGCATAAGTATTTACTTTGGGATCGTAATACGTCCTATAGTCTGTCCTCAGCCTCTTGGTGTCTTGGCCTCACTGTTGTCAAGACCCAAGTTGGCAAGTTTAAGATTCTCTGTGAGCTGCAATTTATCTTCTAAGTTCTGTCATAGACATAACCTTAAAAATAAGAGGCCGGCTGTGCCTCTTTCAGAGGAGGCTCAGCTTCTATCTGCTGCAGTTGTGACCTCTGCAATGTGCCTGACAACTGGAATGGCAGAGAGAACGTGAGAGGTAATCTGTTATTAGAGAAACACATACAACACCACGTGGTGAAAAAGAAAGTCAAGCCTAGGTAAATAACAGGCAGCATAGGAGCTTACATGATCAATAAAAGTGGAGGCAATCAAGCACACTAAAACCACCACTGCAATCTGACTTTATATTGTTTTGAATGCTTCAACCTGTGAAAGGGAAACAGTGGCTGAAAATCTACAGAAATATGGGTATGACTCAGGTATTAATTTAGGCAAGTGGCTGGAATGGAGCTAACTTTCTTCTTGGTAGCTCCTGTAGTGCTCTTCTGAATCTGGGACCAGATTCAGACAGTGCTGATGGCACAGGGATGTTTCAGCTGTTTCTGATCAATGCTTACTCACAGTCTCTAGTCTCTCTCTGTTTCTCCCTCTGACCTGTCAGCGAGCAGTCTGGGCTCTGGCAAGGATCTGGAGTGGGGCACAGCTGGGACACCTGATCCAAACTGACTAAGGGGACATTCCCTGCCATGTGGGATGTGTAAAAACTGGGTTAAACTCAGTAAAAACTGGGGAGGGGGACTAGATTTTCCAAGGTAGCTGCTGCTCAGAGCCTGACTGAGCATCGGTCTGGTACTAGGAGGCAGTGAGTAATGGTCCTTTCATCATTTGGCTTTTTTCTCCCCTGTTTGCTTCACTTCAACTGTCTTTATCTCAGGCTTTAAGAGTTTTTTTCATTTGCTTTTCTAATTGTGTCTCCAGTCCCTCTAGGGGAGTGTGAGTGAGTTGCTGGTTGGTGTTTAGTTGCTGGCCAGGGTTAACATTAAACTTCTAAATCTGCCAGTTCTTATTTTTTTAGAGAACTATAAAATAGGAGACAACACCCTAATTAGACATCCAGTCTTTTCTCATAGTTGTTGTTTTGGAATCATGTCACCCTAATTGCTGAATGTAAAAGTAAAATATATTTAAGAATAAAGGGTTTTCAGCCTTCTCCTAAACAAAAATTGTGGAACTGTACAACTATAGTGGCAACTGGTATTATATAAAAAAAAGGTCATTTTATCAGAGGATAAAGTATGCGAAGACCATGTGTGTGCATAAAATTTATTCACAGCTTCAGTTTATGTTCCATATAGCATATTACTGAAATAATGAACCCTGTGCACTCAATTTAACACCTTTGACACTTTCTACTTCCTTAGCATTTTTCAAATTGGAAATCTTTTTATAGGGAGCCCTTCCCTTTAACTGCAGAAAGTTGACAATCCCATGTCAAAGAAACCAAGACTTTCTGCCAAAGGCAGAGACCAAGGACAGCAGCAAACCCTATTTCACAGTACATCTCCTCCCATTATTTCAGGGATGGGCACAATTTTCAAAGGGAGTGAAAAAACCCCATCAAATACATGAATGTGTCTTCAAAATTCTTCCTGTTTTCAGATTTCCCTCCCTTTACTTCAGCTTCTTCTCTTCCCACAGCTTTCACAATACAAAAGGCAAACCACAGAATAATCTGATAAGTACTTATATATTTGTAGATGCATTCTTATCCAGGTGAGGACTTCCCACAGCATGAAGATCTAAAAATACACTTCCCACAGAATCATACAGCCTGAAGAAAATTCACAGAATTAAAATAATAATTCTAAATCAAAGACATGTTATCCTTAAATTTCTGAATTAGGCAATCTGAAATATAATGAAAATTTTTGCATATTTTTATTTTATCCAAGCAGTTGGGCACCTCTAATTTATATGTCAGTGGCTGAAATTGATGGGGAAAGGACAGCTGGGTTGATTACTTTGCTTCATTCATAATGCAGTTCTCTCCTCCTCCCAACATGTGAAACATCTCAGTGATTTTATGTTCTCCCTCCCTTTCTCAAAAAGTACCAATGAAAATATCTTCCCCCTGACTGAGCAGATAGTTAATTTTAAATTAAACAGCTGCGTCCAGGCACAATGACTATAAATCTCTGCTGCATAGTGAATGAATTGTAACTGGAATTACCAATGTTTGGGGGTTTGACCTCCAAACAGTGAATTAACAATTGTCTTAAGTGAGTAGTATGAGACTGATCCTATCAGTGATAATGCAAAAAGGTTTTGCAGTTTGAACCCAGCTCTCAGCGTGCTAGGATGGCAATACTGGTAGCTGTGTGAATGAGCTGAAAACCTGCTGGAGATTACAGCAGAGACGTCTTGGGAGATATGGAGTACAAGTCCTTTGCTTTCACACTGGATAAAAAGACTTTTGGAAGGTGAGAGTTGTTGCTTTACTGGAAGAGTAATTGCAGAAAAAATTCCAAAAAATGAAAGTTTAAAAGTATTTTGTGGGACAGAACAAGACTTTGAATACGTGATCCACTCCATGATGATAAAGCATCAATAAAACATTATGTTGCTTAGGTACATAGCAGGGGCAGAAATTTTGAGCTGAGATGGAAGGAACCCCCTGAAATGCTTCAGTTCCTTTGGCACAAAGTGGGAATTAGCATCTCTGAAGGTCTCAGCTCCTCGGTAGAGGCACTTAAGACAGTCCAGTTATCCCTCTGGAAGCTTCCAGTTGCCTTTTCACATGCAGATAAGAAAGGACTGGAAGAGATTGCAACACTGGACTGGAAAATGCTAGGTGCAAGTTAGATACCTGAGGTGGGCAGCCTGGTTCCTTGCCCATTTTTCTTCCTGCAAGCCTGCTGTATTTATTCGTGTAGTTATTTTCTGTAAATTGCTCAAGAAGTCAGTTGATCAAGTGTGTCATCAACATTTCTTCTGTGTGAGTTAAGTCATGTGTGAGTTAAGCTCACCTTCAATTCACCTGTGTATAATATAAAGTAGTTTCACAATGACTGGCCACTAAACAGTGCTTAATTCAGCCGTACAGAACTGCAAATCACAAAACAATGAATCATTGTTTATGTAAACCAGAAAATCTAGCTCTGTGCTAAGAATAATTCAATCAGTCTATAAAAAGGGCTGTCCAAAAATAGCTTCTACTCTCTAAAATGCTTCACATTTGTTGGAGTTTTCCAAGGACTGGTTCTTTCCTTTCATCTTCTGAAAGTTCTGTTATGAAAGAAAAGTCAAAATTGCTACTAGCAGACTAATTGAGAAAAGCTTGCGGCTCCCCTGACCCCTCCGTTTGTACATGCTCTCTTTTTCAAAAAAAAGGTATTTTTTTTAAAAGAATTATAGGAACATGCTTAAGCATTTGGTTAGTCTCTGATCTCATTTCTATGTTTTCAAAGTCTAAAGTTACTTTAAATCAACTTTAGGTTCAGTCAAGCACTTGAAACCAAGCAGAGCATTTCCTCTGTGTGTGGCATGTCTCTGGGCCTCTATACATGTGCTAATTCCTTTAACACCATTGTGGCTCTTCATTCTACTCACTCCAGAATGTCCACATCTCCCCATTACAGTTGCACTGAGCTGCCCACAACTGGACCTTCCAGATGTATCTCCAGGGTGGTGAGAGCTGTTGGCAGCCCTGCTCCTAGTGCAGAGCAGAAAGCTGCTGACCTTGTCTGCCCTGAGGGGACATTACTGGCACAGCCTGACTTGCTGTCCACCAGAATCCTCAGCACATGTTCTGCAAAGCCACTTTTCTGCTGCTGGGTCCCCAGCCTGGTACATGAGGCTATTCCTCTCTATTCGAAGGGATTTGCTTTTCTCTTTGTTGGACATCATGAGATTCTGCTAGACCCATTTCTTTCCCATCACAAGGTCAGTATCAACTTGAACCCAGCTCTATAATTTGCTTTTCTTGTAATGTATAGTGAAGCCACTTCATGAACTCAGATTAAAAACCCAATCCACATCCATCACGGGGACCAAAACTTAAATTTTGTTTGAATTAGAGTTTCTCTTTTAGGGAAGTCTTCAAATGTAATTGCCACTTCCCAGTAATGAGTGCAAACTGACAAGCAGAAAGCTGTCCCCTCCCCAGACTATGACCCTTGACACCTTTGTGGAAAATGCCATTTCAGTTTTTGCTAAGAATGCATCTGTCTTTGAGTGGCAGTTAGCAGAATTTAATCTTTTACATTGGAAACCTGTGTATTCTCAGGCTTAATTTTCCCATATGGAAACTTTAGCCTATGGTCAGTTGTACTTTTCTTTAAGTCTCAAAATATTTTCTGAGTTTCCTGTAGCCTGTAGTTTCTTGTAGCCATCACAATAAGATATTGGAAGTAGAGCACAGTACCATGTCCTGGTAGCAGTTACACTGATACTAAAATTCAGTAATATCAGAGGTAGGGCTTGTTTGCCTAATTGTATGTTGTAAATATTTTCAATTGTAAATTGAAAATTTAGATGGTCTCTTGATTAACTTCTATTTGCTAATCCAGATGGGTATTCTTCTCTGGTAGGTCCTTTGCCATATTTTTCAACCCTGGTCTTGGGTTTTGGGTACTGAACAGCCTCATACAGCAGTAGACACCTATTCAGGCAGCTGAGTTCTGCTCACAGTGTCCCTACACAGTTAATCAGTTGATGCATACATGCACCTTATCATGTTAATCTCTTGATCATCAAATTCCATGAGAAATTACGTTAATCTAAATATTTTCCTCTGGGTTTTTTTCAGAGCAATTTTTTTTTTCTCCCAGGCTGGCAGCTGTTATTCTGCTTGTCCTACAATCTCATTCTTTTTCTTGGCTTTGGTAGTACACTTCAGTTGGTGCTGAAATTTCCACTTTGCTGAGCAAATTAGAATAGCCCCTAACCAGGTTCTCTTTATGGTTCCAATTTTCTCAGTCTTTGAATATCAGAAAGCTGTATAATAATATAAGAAAATTATTTTAAAGTTGTATTCCAAAGGCTAGAAGAATCTAATTTTTTTAAATGTCCCTTTAAAGTGATTTACTCCTTATGATTATAGGTAGAGACATCCCAATCATCCTTTGAATGAAAAGCATACTTCTTTTATATCATTCATTCTCCTAAATGATTTAGTGCAGTAACATTTTAGGTGGCTCACAGAAGTCTAAATATGTCAACACCTTGTATAATCTCACTCTGTCTCATTTTCTTTTCTTCAGTTAAGAGAATTACAGAGTTCCCTGTTTACTGGACATTTTGTCCCTTGGCTTTGGTTTGGTACGTACTCAAAGGAAGGTACATCAACATTAAGACTGTCAGACTGATGGAGTCATACAGATGCAAGAGATTTATTTAAATGAAAGGAAAAGTGGATTTTAGTCTTGCTGATGCTAATGGGCCAGTACACTTTCATGAATCATAAAAGAACAAAGTGCCCTCATCTACACAAATATTTAGCTAAAGTCTCAAAGGATGGCACCCTGAGGGTGCCTTAAGGACAAGGAGAGCATAGAAGCTGAAGAAGAAAGACCAGCAAAATGCAATTTGTGCTGCACCATCCTACTGCTTATTGTCCCAGGCTAGGAACTTGAAGAGGATTCTAAAATCATATAGAATATGATAAAGATAAGATATCCATGTTTGAGATCAATATCAAAGATTCCTGCTAGGAGGAGGTGGGGGAGAACTATCTCTTTCTGCTTAGTGGCAATGACTTTTGGATTCTGTGGACTCAGCAAAAGATGCAGAATGGTTCTGAGCTGAGGGAATATTTATCCATCTGTCCCTAGTATACTCTTTGTGTTTCAGTGGGAACATGTCAAGGAAGGAAACTTGGGAATATTGTCAAATGGAACTTTGTGCTTCACTCATATGGAAGATGACTCATTACTGTTTGATTCATCCATCTCTCAATTTTTTCTTTTCTAGCAAAAGTTAAATGTTAAATTTCTAAATTTGTTTTAGAATTAGTACTGCTATGTCATCGCTGATATTCCTCAAAGGTGTTTCCTTGTTCATGAAATTCTTGAACTGTAAGAAAAACCAAAACCAACCAACCAGAAAAAAACTAACAAAATGAAACAAACCAACCAAAAAGCTCCAAATCAAACAAAACCACAAAACACAAAAACCCCCACAAAAATAAACAAAAAAAATCCAACCCCCCCCAAAACAAAATAAACAAAAAAACAAACAAAAAAAACCACCATGAAAAGCAAACTCCAAAACCAATATGAGCATATGCAATATGTGTTGTATGTAAAATATTTACCTTAGGCTTCATTTTCAAAAACATTGTCATGTTTGGTTACCTTTGCATAACTAAAAAGCCCACCTAGATGCCCCATAACAGGCACTTAGAACTGAAGAGAAACAGTAATATTTCCATTAGAATTAGTTATCACTTAAATGCTTATAGCTCTATTTTAAGTTTTATAGGAAAATTTGATGGTAAAATAAAATGGGACAGTAATTCCACATAAAAAATATATGTTCATTTTTTACATTTATACATTCAAATCAATCTATTTCTATGTACTTTAAATGGAGTAATTCACTATATTTCTCCCGTTCATTTGAATTGTGCAGAAATGGAATGATAGTGCTATTTTACCCCACTGTCTAGGTTCAAATATCTGTTTGGAGTGTGGATAAGATAGAGAGAGATTACTTAAGCTACAGTACTGTTGGATGGTGGAAGCATGAACAGGACAGATGCTCAGCCCCTCCAAGAGTACCCAGCTGTTCTTTTCCTCTCAGTGCTAAAATTGTGGCTGTTCTTCTAGCCTTTACTTCTAGCCTCCTCTTCTAGCCTCTTCCTACTTTTAAAAGGTTTCCAGAATATCTTATTCAGCTAAGCTGGTGTTTTTCTTTAGTCCTACTGTACAATCAACCTGCATGAGTAACTGTCTAAGAATGTTTACAGGGCATTTAATCAGCAGGAGATACTTACATTTATGAAGGTAATAGGAAATCCCCTGTGAATTTGTATCTAATTCAGTCATCTTTAAAGCTCAGTGTATTTACTGTTGCAGCTGGGGATTAGTACTGTCAAAAGATTCTCAGCAGAGAAAGAAAATTCAGCACCTCATCTGTCTAAAGCAAAATTTCCCAGGCTTCAGGAAAGTCTAATTCATCCACTAGATCAGGGAATTATAGTCATTGTGCCCTGAAAAATTTGAAGATGATTTTTCTTTATGGATAGAGAATAATGAAAAGGTAGGTCTTTAATACTTGGTATTGAAAATGGAACCTACTTTCTCAGCACAGAGAGAAAGAAATTGCCCCAAAATTTAAGAAATAAGCATCAGCACTTCAGTAAAAAGACTGAAATGCCTCCTTGCCATATCCTTCAAATCATAACAGATTTGAGCTGGCATGGCTAGCTGCCAGCCATTAGTACCACACACTATGTTTGGTCCCTGTATCTTTTATGCTCAAACTCTGCTTATTTCACCCTTACAGAGATGAGAATCATGTATCTGAAAACATTAACAAATTGGAAAAAAAAAAAACCTCTCTGGGATTAGCCAGAATGTTGTGCCTACTCGTTTCTTTCCAGCCCATGTTGGAAAATGGGAGCTAAAATGTTGTTCTAACCTTTTGATTAAAATGTGAAATATCATATGAGGATTTGTGCTGAATTAAGTTAGGAAAGATGCTGTAGCATTACATAATACCACAGGTACTGATACAGCATTCTAAAGCACAATATAAACTTACAGATCTTGTCTTATTGTTCTTTTAATTTTTGCAATTCTAATCCCAGATGCTTCGGACTGAACCTTTCCCTTGGTGCTCTGGGGGAGCACTGTAGCTTTCATTGCTATTTTTGCTTGCAGGCAGATTCCATCTCTGGTATTACACCACATTTTGTTTGACAGAATGAGGAATAGACCAGATTGCTTCATAAAACTAAGAAATGGAGAAAATGTGGTTTGCAGTACCTATTTTACCAATTTTTAAACAATCAGCTAGGTACTTAAGCACATGTTCAAGGACTACTGGTGTCATTAATACTTCTGAGGAACTTAATTGAAAATGCTTAATTCTCTGTCAAGTAAAACTTGCTATATCATCAGTAGTAGTATCAGTGGGGAAAGGGAGGCAATAACGGTGCAGCTGTTTACAACCTAAAGTACAAATTGCAGAATCATCTGGGGGAGTGGAGAATGGTCATGGAGCATTTTTGGTATTGAAAATCAGATTGCATCCCTGAAAGCAGGGATAGATCTGTACAGTTCTCTTGCCTTGATTTTATATCTAAGAAAAGAAATATTTGTGACTGAGACTGATCTTCAATAAATATCAACATAGGGCTCAGTTCCTGAATGTAATGTAACTAAATTTCAGTTAATCACACAAAATAACCCAACAAATGGGAAGCAGAAACTTTGAAAAAGTCAGCCAAAGCAGAAACTTATCAGAAAACCAGCTCTGACATATGATGCCTCCGTTTCCAAAAACAACTAGAAAGTTATCCAGTATAAATTATCTCTCTCACAGATGTCTCAAAGGGAAAAGCTATAATGATCATGATGCTTAAAAATAACAAATTATATTTCAAGCTCCTGGCTTCTGGATACAAGCCTTCCTTCCCATTCCCTGGCCCTCAGGCTAACTTTAAAACAAGTTCTGGCCAAAATTTGGAGCATCTTAATAGATGTTTTAAAAGATGCCAGTGCGGAGGGCAGGAATGTTTGCCATAACTTTGCATCTACAGTGTAAATAACTTGTCTGTAAGTTAGTTAAGCTCTCTGCCCTGAGATCCAAATGTCTTATCCTCCCCTAACCAGCCGCTGTGTTGCACATACCTGGTGTTTTCCATGAACACTTGCCCTTGGCAGTGGATGTCCTAGGCTGCAGACAGGTATGTCAAAAAGCTGCTGCAAGTGGGCACAGCTCGTGTTCTCTTCCTTGTGACCTGCACAACATTGTCAGGACCACACTGTCCTGGTTATTCTCCAGCTGCAGGGCTTCCTAATGTAGCATCCACTTGGACAGGAGATGCTCAAGTCTGCTGCAAAACACCCTCTGCATTCTCTCCCTGACTCTAAAAAGGCTGCCTAAGCTGAGCCATGGTGCAAACTGCAGCAGAGAGCAAAGGATATTCCTTACTTACACAGGGGAAGCAGTAAAGGGTGAAATTGTTACTTCTCCTTTAAGCAGCTGAACAGCATTCCTAATAGAGCAAATACAGCCCTGTTTCCTGTGAAGCACGGAAAGAGTGGAGCAGAGCACAGAGCGGGAGCACTAAAAGTCACCCTAGAGCCAGCTTTGCATTACGCAATGCTGCAGTGCCTGTGCTGTGAGGGTGACTGAGCAATCTTCTAGATGAAAATCAGCTGTGAAGAATAAAATGCCAGCACAATTTTCTGATGGTTGGTTTTCACTTCTTCCTCTGTTCTTATTTTTGCCTTTATAAATATTTTATGCTTAATTGGTTTATTACTGGGCTTATTGTTAGAGTGAACATGAGGCCAGAGAGGCAGGGAAGAATTAACTGCTGTCCAGCTACTGGACTTGGTTGCGGGTTTCTTAACCAAGAGTTTTCTTGCATTGATTTAACTGATGTGATAAGACACACCTGTCAAACCTTTGAAAGGTGACTGGTGACTTTGTGTACTGCCTGAAAAGGCAGCAATTAAGAGTGATGAGCACTGAGAAACAAAATTCTTTCAAGGTCTCCCACTGTGCATGCAAAAGTACCAAGGAACGCATTTGAATTTCTTTGAAAATAAATATACATAATATTAGAGCTATGATTTAATCATGGCATGACTGATTTCTAGGTGCTGCACAGATTTGCTTACCTCTGAACCACTGTTTTTCTCTTTCCAGTATATGCCTCTGTATAATAAATGTTGTCTGACTTCCTGTACCTTGGTCTGTACTATATTATGCTGCCTGAATGCACTGGGAACCAGAATGTGCAAACTCTTGGGATAAAAAATAGCATCAGAGGCAAAACCCCAGGGCAAGTATCCTTCAAAGAGCTGCTCCAACTATCACTGAAACCAAGTGGATTCCTCTTACCTGGAATTATGAAGTTTGGGATGGATAAGTGACTTTTTCTAAGGCTGAAATTAGGATGGAGAAAAACAAGGCCAAGGCAGCTTCTCAATGGGATTTTTTGGGTATGGTTCTCTGAACTGCTTGGCAGTGTCACTGGGGGGTAGTGGATGCATACAACTGGATGCCTGCTTATATTAAAGTTGCTTCAATCAAATTTTTTGCAGACAATTTCCTGGAAAAAACCAAGTCTAGATGTTCGGAGCCAAATAGACATTGGATTTTCCTCCCTCAAAATATCAAAAAATAGTGTTATATTTCTAGTTCAATATCCCTGAATTTGTTGGAATGATCATTGGGCAAGGGCCCAGCAGTTTTTAGAGGATCTTTGATCCAGAATCCCTTTCCAGTGCTGTGGAAGCACACAATCTTTCCCTGCTTCCCCCTCGCCCATTATGCATCCAGATGTGCCATGGGCATAAGCCATTAAAGATCCCACAGTTTTCCCAGAAAAGGTTTCAGGAGCAGAATGTGGCCCTTCCCATCTTCCAGCATGAAATAACAGGGAAAGTCTATTTTGTAATTTTCAGAGACTGTGGCTTATTTGGTTATTTAATGGGGCTTTGGTTCTGTTCTGTTCTGTTGTGGTTTCAGCTTTGTTCCTTTTTTTTTAAGACTGAATTATAAAAATCTGATGTGCCTTGATGAAATGTTAACTCTGGTAAAACATTAAGTATAAAAGAATCACCTCTTGAAAGATTTTTTTTAAGTTAAAATAACATTATTATTAAATATTTGCCAGCTGTAAAGAATGGAGCAGTGCAGGCAGCGTGTTTGCCTTATGTCAAGGTGTGCCTGGCATTAGATGTGATTCCTGCCTTCTTGGTCTCTTGGAGGTGACACTGGCACTCCACAGCTGGGCATGGACCCCTTCGTGACTGCCAGCCAAGGGGAACAGAGCACAGGCACATGCTGGGACTAGAGCTTCAAACCAAACACTGAGGTCTCTGGATGCTTTACTCGGGGGTGATAGCTGGTGCAGGGAGTGAATGGATCCCAGTGGTGCTGAGACAGAGAAGGGAGAAACTCCACCAGCTTAGATGTGTGTACGTATTTTGTTTCCTGCATTTGAAGCTGAAAAGACTCTTAAACACTAAAGCTTTGCTTTTAAGGGTTGTTGTAGACTAGAGCAGTGTCCTGGTTGCACAAGGTGTCAGGCAGTACTGCAGCTGATGAAGTAGCTACTCTAAGACTTACAGGAGCCTGCAGTAGGAGTCTCATTTAGGAGAGAAATCAGGGTTAAGCAACAAAGATACATGCCCTGGAAAAAGCCAGAGGTGATCTTCCTCTCTGGACCTGGTGAGAAACCAAAACCTTTTGTTTTCACTTCTCAAAATGATGTGTTGTTTACCAGCTCAGAAATAATTGTAGAATTTACAGAGACTTTCTGGAAGCTTTTCTTTTTTTCCATTCTGGAGTGGAAGAAATTTTGAAACAATGGTAATGAATCAGTTCCACCCCATCCTTCATCAGCAAAAGTTTCATTCTGCAGAGGCACCTTGTGAAAGAGTGGCTCATAACACCAGCCTTGATATGATCTGTTAAACACTGTTGCCTCGTTCCATTCTTGTGCCATGTTAGAGCCTAACAGTGAAATGTCAGAAGGTTAAGAATCAATTTTAAGCAGTAAAATACATCAAAATGTGTAGTCTGCTAAAATGTTCTGATACAGGTGAATGCTTTTTTAAAGCAGCTATCAAGTGCACAGCATGAAGGATAAATCTTCTTGAATCTTCTCATTTTCTGTGTGTTTTGATGAACATGTCTGCAAGACTAACTTCTGCCATTACATTTTTGTACTTGCATGATATTTTGCAGACAGGACACAGGAATATTTTTGAACAAAAAAATCATAATTCAAAATACACTATAATAGAGGAAAGGTGGGGACACATTAAAAAAAAAAAAAGTATTTCTTTTCAAAAGTGAAATAAGTGGGATAAGAAATCTTGTGTTTATACTACAGACTTTACCTACTCTTAAGACCAGGCCTCGAAGACGAAGAGCTTCACATAGCTTTTCATTTTTTCTTGTTAAGAAAATTCTAGCTAAGCAGAATTGTTTAGGTGTTGCCTGGAAGATAACGGTCATGCAATGACAGTAAAAAAAAGTGAAGATGGAGGTTTGCTGAGTAACACTACTAAAGACAGAGAAAGGAAGAAAAAAATGCAGGAAATCATAGGTGCTCTCTTCCATTTGAGCATGGATCCAGCTCTGACTGCTGTCAGTAGTGCATGGCTGTAAACACAGCCAGAGGGATTTTACATCCACCTGGACCTTTCTATGCCTGTCACCAAGTCAAAGTTAGTTTCTAGGCTCCCTCTACAGTCGATGGAGAAAAATCATTACCTCTGGATGGCAGGTTCCCCTATTTCCTTTGGACATGTCTTTTCCAGCCCTCAAGGTGACTTGGCACAGAATGAAGTGAATTGTCTGAAAAGCTGGGCAGCTTAACTGTAAAGGTTGGACTGTGGAAATGGCCATCTCAGCTTCTACCTTTCATTCATCACTTAACTATTATACATATTCCTTCAACAGAAAAAAGATGCTTCAGTATTTCTCAATATCTTCAATGATGCCTTCTATCCTCTTTGACCTATGTGTAATAGGTAATATTTATTATATTAATAAAATAAATTTTATAAATATAAAATAATAAAATATATAATAAAAACTCATATATAGTTTTTGAGTTATTTCACTGAATGTCATTAAGTGAAGCTAAGTTCCTCCTCATCTACAACCTTAACAGGAGATCTGTCCTTTGGGGATTTGTTTTTATTAGCTGACATTGATATGGGAAAGCCTTTATGGTGCCATTTTCTACACTGCACTAGCCATCATATTTGGAAAATACACCAGGATTCCAGGAGTTTTATTCATCATAACCCTCTGCAGATTTAGCAAGTCTTGTTCAGTCTCTTTCTTAAGCTATTCCTGGCTGTGACCTCATATCTGTTGAATGATAAGGATTTGTTCTGTTGTTCTTTTTTTAACCTTTTTTTTTGGGGGGGTGTAATTATTTTTTTAAGGAACACTACTGAAACCATTATTTTCTCTTGTTAAGAACTATGTTGTAAAAGGAGATCTTCAAGGAGATCTGAGTGCTATATTCATACAACAGACAAGAACAAGTTGTTCCAGTGACAAATACAAAAGATGAAAGTTAGGATAACCTCTGTGATAAAGACTCTGTGTGAATTTAAATAAGAACTAAAATAAAAGGGTCAGACTAAAGGCAATGAGATAAATTTTCTCATGTCAAAACATGCAAAATTGATTCTCCTTTGGAGATCTAAATTAATATGAATCTTGCAAATGTGGTAGCCAACTGCAAAAAGAGGGAGGAAAAGGCTGTTTCTGCCCTCTAAAATGGACACTGTCAAAGTCAAAGTGCAAACAGCTGAAAGTAGCTCCTGAATTAGTATTCACTGCTCCCAACTCCAAGTGCTAAGCTCTGCCACCAAACACTATCAACAGTGACAGAAAATGGACCTTATTAACACTTACAGACAGCCTCAAAAATCAAAGTTAATAAATTACAGCACTCAAGATTTTTTTTTTGTAAATAGGAGAGAACAACTACTCTTGCAACATACTAGTTCTTAGAACTACATACTGAATAAAAGTCAATAAGCAGTTGTGAAACAGAGCTTTGTTTTCACAGGGTGCATTATTGGCTCTCTGTTGCAATGTCTCACCACAGCCACTGTGGTTTATGTAAAAATGTCATGCTACAGTGATACTGAAAACACACAGGCTTAAACTGCTCTGGTTTGTCCCATACTTTGTCCTTAAATTAAACAAAAAAAAAAAAAAAAAACAACCATCCATAATCAGGATGTAAGGACTGTCATATTTCTGAACTTGGCTTTGAAAAGGCAATTTTTCTTAACATTGTGTACATTAGATTCCAGTTTTATTGTTGGTGCCAAATGTTCTAACAGAGCAAAGGCAGGAGTGGAGCTCATACATCAAGAGCACTGGTAAGATCTCCAAACTGTGACATATAGAAGAAAGCAGTAATTGCTTTTTTTACCCCCCTCCCATTTTTGTTTTAACCTTGTAGAAGATATAAATGCTGAAATACAAAGTTCCTCAAATATCATAGAGAGTAAAGACTAATTTTTTTTAAATGCCTCACAAAATAGGATTAACGATCCCAGGAATAAATTTGGGATCACACTGAAGTTCTTATAGAAAATGCACTGTATTCATAAATAAAGACAGACTATGAAGTGGTACAGTACCATTAAAAAAATCATAGGAGCACTCGGGATTGTGGAAACCAAACTGACACTTCAAGCGCCTGTGTGAAAACTCTTACACTACTATGCAGGTATGTCCTAAAAGTGTAAGAAAATGAGTTTTGAGCTCTGCAGCTGCCTTACACATCCAGAGAGACAGGCTTGCTCTGCTCAGGTTTGTTCTGCCCTGGAGTCAGTACAAAGACCTACTGGAGGAAACCTAAAATGAGGCCACAACAGTTCTCAAATCCAACCCTAGACAGCCTCTTCAGTCCTCTGGCATAACCTGGGAGCCCCAAGCTGCTTTAATGACTAAGCACACTACTTTCTGGGAAGGTGACTGGTGTTACTGCTGTTTACAATGTAACTTTATCAGGGGCACATGCAAGTGTAATACAGCACAGACAATCTGTCTATAATGTTGTAAACATAGCAAGCTCTTTATATCTATGACAGAAATGTACAAAGATATCAGCATATATATAGATACAGATATTAATCTACCCTTTCCCAAAGCTATCAGGTATGCTTTGGGTGCTTTGCTCTGCTACTGAATAATTTTCCACACTCTTTTCCATTATATTTCTAAGGTGAAAAAGCTTTTTATTACCAAAGTGAGAAAGCTTTTTATCCCTGTGCCCTCTCCACTCTGGCAGTGGAATAAATAATGATGTCCCCTGCCTGGCTGATGAACAGCACAGCACTGCAGACAGAGTTCAAACTGTATATTTATTGTGGTCTCCCATAACAGTTCAGATTTCTAATAAATTAAGGGTGCATACACTTTACTTATGCAATTCCCTCAGATCCCTTTACAAACACTAGAGAAAAGGCTAGTACAGGCTATTTTGCTTCTGTTCCTCAGAAGTAGCTATATTTTATTCCCCTCTGCCTTCTGAGGCCCCTATTTCCACAGATGGCCTGGCACAGCTCAGATGGGTTTCAGCCCCACTGCCTCGTCCATGACATGGGTTGAGCAGGATGTCCTTGCTCAGGATGAGCTCCATCACACAGCCAGTGTGTTCCTCAGGCTGGAGTCCTTCAGTCTGGCAGCTGCAGCATGAGCCTGTCCCATGGGGCTGCCCCAAGGCTCCTCTTGTGCAGCTGGGATGAGAAACTTCAAATTTGACCTGGTCTACACACAGGAAGGTGCCCAGGCATCACTGGGCTGATCCTCAAGAACTCTCCACTGTTGTCATCTTATTGCAAAGCTCCCATACCTTCTTGGTGATGTCTCACAGGTATCTCCTTGCAGCACTAACTCCTTCTTCTTCACAGCACAGCCAACAAACTCCAAATCTCTCCTCATTCAGCTAACCCCCTCTTTTATAGCACTCATCCTCATTGGACACAGCTGTGGCCTGTTAAGGGCAGGCCTGTTCCTAATCTTTGGTGATTAGCACAGCTGCAACTCCTCAGGGATGAGATTACCTTCTGCACTGTCTTTATTTTCTTACATTCTATCCCCCCACACCTCACTAAGCTGTGACTCATTCATGGGGCTGTCCAGAGAAGGACTGAAGAGTGAGGGGTGAGAGGGGTCGGGGAAGAGCTCCTCGATCCAGCCCTGCTGCTGAGGCGTGCCATGAGATTGTGGTCCCAATGGTGAGGAGGCTGCTCAGGTATTCCAGGTGGGACTGATTCAGATCTTCTCATTCAGAAGTGGCCACACTGCCATTTGCAAATGCCTGTTGGCTTTCTGCCCATGTGCCTATGGAAGCACCCAAACTGTTTTGTGTGCAGACAGGCTGAATGCAAATGCACACATACTAACTCTCCAAATTCCAATCCTAATTCACGGGAATAGTTTTAGCTTTATAAAAAAAGGGATTCATTTAGATTGTCTATCTGCTTTTAACATTATTATTTTCCCTATAAATCTTTGGTAAGGTTACCAGGTGCCCCAGTTTCATAAGTGCCCCATTTTCATAATGACAGTCATGGAGACATTAAGGCGCTCTAGTTTTTAAAACTGTTGGAAAATCTGCTATGTTGGATGGATAATTATTAGGCCTTTTTGAAGGAGAAAAAGGATTGTCACAGGAAACAGAGACATTTTAAGGTGAAAGCAAAGTAAAATAGTAATTTTGGTTTCCTGTTGAAAGTGCATCACACTCTCCCTGATCATTTACTCTTGTGTTTTCCTGCTATGGCAGGTTGCTCATAGTCATATACATTTCAACCAAAATTCAGATTTAAATTAAGAGTAATTTTATTCACTGTCAAGACAGATAGTTATGACTGTCAAGAAAGCTATCAGGTTTTATTCCACCTGAATTTTTCCCCAAAGCTATGGTAGAAACTGAAACCAGAACAGTGATCCAATGCATCTTTTGATTTGCAATGAAAATCCTTTTGCTATTTTTTTTTCCAATTAGTACTTAATTTATATCACACTTACACACTGAGCCAAACTCTTGCTCATTCTTCCCTGGTTTCATCTGACAGGTGAGTGAACCTGAAGCAGAGACTGAATGGTGCCAAGTGTTTGATGGTGTCAGCCCCATTTTCCATAGCTAGTTCTGGGTCTGGCTGCTGAAAGTCCCACCACCCCACCTTCCTGCCCATGGTCAGATTCATAAACATTAAAGCCAAAGGCATGTGAAGAAGAAAAAAATAGGAGTATGAAAGCCTGAAAAAGGCTGTCTGTCTTGGAAACAGCAACAAGTTCTACTTGGTTGTGGATGGATTTACATACCTTTTTAGAACACTGCCATGCTTCTGTTTAGATGTCTTCATCAGAGGCAAAGCATCTGAGCCAAGCAAAGAGCCTAACATCTGGCATTCAAAAAAACAAGTATCCTTGAAACTATATACAACAGCAAACATCATTCCTCTCTTCGCCCTTTTTTAAATTTTGTATTTGTTTAATACTTTCCCTAACAGTCAATGAAAATAATTATTACTTTTGTGGATTTGTTGTTGAATCCCTTAAGTCAGTTCTTTCAAGTCGGTATGCTCTCCACATCTCCAATTATATCAAGGTAATAAAGCAAAATTCAGTCCCATTCTGACAAACCCATGCTTTTATATCACTCTTGATCAAGTCGAAGCCCAATGGCAAAAGCAAAATGGACCAAAATCTGCCATTCCTTTTTTATTTTTTTTGATTAGAGAACACATCAGTGATAATCTGTTAAATAGCAATGATGATGTTGAAATGCATAATAAACTATAATGCCATGATTAAATGAAATAACATGGCTCCAGTATGCTTAATTTGTGTACCTTATTTCTTAATTTCAGCTCTCAACTGGTCCTGCATGTCTGTCCTTCAGAACTTTAAATGTTTTCTAAAGGGAATTTGATTAGATCTTCACATTGAAGACAGTACTTTGCAAACGTCTAGGAGTCCTGCAAGCAGATTATAAACTCTATAAATGTGTTTCCTCAACTGAAATAGAAAAATCCCAAACAACCAGATTGCCTTATAGCTCCTGCTCTGAAAGGGAGCAGCAGCATGCTGCTAGCTGCCAGTGCTCCCTGCACAGACTGATTCATTAAAACCTTTCACCCTCCTAAAGGTGGTGGGGAAACTTACCCTAAGAGATAAAAAGCCCACAATAACTGCACACAATTTACTTCCCTAATGGGGTTTAATATGATTAAAATAATAAGCATCACACTGTGCTCAACAGTACTTCAACTAGTATAACTATGGTATAGAACATGAAACATATCTCCAATGCAAAATATTTAAATTTAAAACTGCAACAGCAAGTCTGGGACAGCATTGCTGGATAGGTTAGAGTGCTGTCAGTCTAAGTGTGCTGGTGAAGATGGGGACATGGCCAAAGTCTGTCCAAAAATACAGTTCATGCCTTCCTCCAAAGAAAACCATATGATGGAAAGCTCAGTCCCACCACTGAACATGAGTCTGCAACCAGGTTCTAAATGCTGAGCTTTTCATGGTGAAAATCCTGGGATCCTTGCCCAGATGCCAACATGGCTATAGGCTCTGGTTCCTCTAAGGCAGCAGCTGTCCCCCAGGACACAGGTCTGGGGCTGCTGGGAGAGCTCCCAACAACCAGGTCAGCAAGGAGCAGTTTTCAGAAGGTGCACCAAGTACTGGGGAGTGTGATGGAAAGAGAAGCAGCAAAACAGCAGCAGTCTCGTGGCTTGGTACAAACACAGTCTATAGGGTGCTTGCATCTTGAATGCTAAATAGAAATCTTGGGTCTCCATCCAGTACAACAGAAGTGGAAAAGATCCACTGAGGGCAATGACAAGGACCAAAGGAGGGAAATGGTGTTACAAATAAAGAATCACTCGATGTAAGAGCTCACCAGGTGGTAAATGGGGAGGAACAGAACACAGGTAACATGCTGGCTGAAATCATTGTCAACAGGGAATGGATTTTCCCTGTCATTTTCAGTGCAAGGGGGATCTAGTGAAAGCAGTAAATGGCATATTTAAAACATCAACCAAAAAAAGAGACTATTTTTCACATCTTGCACAATGAATTTTACAAATGGATATGGCGGAGTTAAAAGTTTGCATGATGTCAAGGGACAGCTGGACTAATCAAGGGGGCAAAAACCACATTAGTGACTCCCAAAGGCAAAGACTCTGCCCCTGCCAAGGAGGTCTCTGAGCCATGGCTTGCACAGACTGGAAGAGCATTCTGAGGAAGTATTTCTGAGTGTGTCAATATTGTTAGATAATTATTATTGATATTTTTTTATACTGCTAATATGTTCCTAGCCCTTCCAGGCATGCTGAAGGACACAGGACTGGATAGACTTTTCTTGGCCTAATCCTTCTTCATATTTTATTTTGAGTACATTGGAAATGGAACTGGAAAAATGTAAAAGGGAAACTGATGGTTTAAAATATGTGAAAGATACAAGGGCAGATTTTTGTGGTGTTGATGTTGCCTAAAGTACAGCCCACCACGGCTCTTGTGAAATGGATTTTCCATGGTCTCAATCATCTTGGGGGCAGCAAAAATATACAACTCTTCTGCAGCCAGTAAGTGCTGTACATAATTTTCCCTGGATGATTGGCTCTCTGGAACAGCCACAATTGCTTTTGACAATTCACTGGTCTCTCTGGGAACAGAAACAATTTCTGACATACTAAGCTGTGTCTAATAAAAGGGCTCCCATGATTTTCTATCATATGTCAATTCTGACTTCTCTGACAAACAGAGAATCTTTTGATTAACAGCAAAACCATCCATAATACATGGAATGCACTGTGGTACATACCATGAAATACTTGCTCTATAAAGTCATCATTAATAATACTATTTCATCAGATGGTCTCTCTGGTTACAGAAAAATAAAATATGTCATGTTAAAAAAGCAAATGTGCTTTTTTTCGTGTTATAAAGAGAGTAGGGTTTGCAGCCCACACATCAGACCTGTACTGACGACTGAATTCCAACTATCTTTTGTTTGTCATTTTGAGAATGGAGGCATACATTTTAAATGTCTGAGTTTTACTTGAACTTAAGCAGAAATTTGTTTTCTGTACCAGAATTTATTCCCCTGATTTATGGCATTGATTCAGGCCCCTGAGCCTTTCAAAACACCGGAATGTACTCTACGTTGCACTTCCAATTATGTAACTACATTGCCTGTAGCTGCAAGCTTGAGGTTGATTTTTATAAATTTTCTTGCTTTCTATAATAGGAACAGGAATGTTAATGGCATCTGAAACAGTTCAAGCTACTGCATTTCTGAACTGAAGTAATCTATACCTGGCCACAATACGGTCTTTACACAGTCAATAACTTTTATGACAGCAGCTGTCTGTTGAATCTGGAAGAAGGGAGCTGAGTATACTTGTCTGTAATTATCATTGAGCATAATAGAATAGAATTTCTGGTTCCTATTGTTCCACCCTCATTCAGGAACATCTGAGTCTCCATTTTTATGTGAAAACATTGCTGGAGGAATGATATGCACCAAACACTGTGTCCTTGATGTGATGTGAATTGATTTTCTTCCATTTACAAAAAATGAAGTCTAATATAGAAAAGTGAACTAAACCAATTTCATCCATTGATGAACATTTTAGGGTGCTTTTTCATTTGAAAAATAATGCTCATTTCTACAGAAAGGAAGTGATATGCAGAAAGCAACTAATAGTCCAAAAAAAAAAGCATGTGGGTTTTTTTCAGAGACAAGTTCTGTATCTTTGTTGGTGGATTTTTTTTTACTACTTTTATGAGTAAAACCTTCTGGAGAAGCAGTAAGTAATTTATTTGTGCCCAGGTTAAAGAAAACACTAGTATGAAAAAATAAATAGAACTTACAACTCCTTCAGTTGCAAAGTGCATTTTGTTTTTGCTGATCATACTTCAGGAAGACATATTTTCACTGTCTGTAGTAAACTCCCTCATTTCTAAAGTACTTTTTATTTTAATCATTAACTGTACTGATATCAGAAATAAAGAGGAGAAGAGGAAGGGATATTATGATATTACTTTTACAATAATTTTTCAGATTAGAAGTATTTGAGCTGCTGACTTCTGAAATATTGTGTGCACTTTCAAAAGATAATTTTTTCTCTGTAAAAATATACTTGAGTACCACTGTCTAGAACAAAGATTGCCTGAACTTCTGCTGAAGCATAAACAAAATAGCCGTCTTCAAAAATTAAATCAACTTTTGCTTCGGTGAATTGGAATTCATTGTTAATCTCGGTGGGATCTGGACTGCAAACATAACCTTTGTGAATCTGATATTGTACTTCTTGAAGACAGGGATGTTTGGCATACTTGGTAATTTTTCTGACATGCACCTATTTGTCTGTTTTTATTTATCTTTCTCCTGATGTCCGTTCCCATTCTTCTTGCTCATGACTTTTTGGTACATGGTGTGACCTGTACTTGATAACTCCTAGCAAATTATGATATCTCACATTTTAATGAAGTACAAAATTTATAGAAAGGGATGGACAGAGCCACAGGGAAGAAGAAGGCTGTGAGGCGAGAAGACAGGCTGTTGTGACTCTGCAACTGTCATAATCCAATCAAGGCACAAAGGAGCAGACAACCTTTGGAGCTCGGATGATGACTGGAATTGTGCTGGATGCAGACCTGGGCAGTGAGGGGACAAGGAGTGACATTCAGCAAGTCATCAGAGAGTAGAGGCTGTGTGACAAGTCTGTATGATCCAGTATCTTCCATTGCTAAGAAAGAAATAAGGATCTTTCATGGTCTTGTTCTAAACTGTCATCAAAAACTGCCCTTTTCCCATGGTAAACCTCTGAAAAGTTGAGGTGTCTGCCCTGGCCCCCACAGTAGGTGTTTGCTTCTTCAAACAGATCCTTGGGAGTGTCTCACTTCCGCAGCAGAATTACAACAATCATACTACAGTGGTGATCAGCAGAAGATTTTCACACCAAGACCATGCTTTAAAACTCCAGGGAGAAACACTGCTTGGGGTCTGAATACAAAATGCTTAAAATTCACAACCCAAAGGAGTGAGTCTCAGAGTGAGGGAAGAGCTATTTTAGTATTTCAAAAACACCATATATATTCTAAAGGTATTTAAAACCCCTCAAAATGTTAGCTTTTCCCAAAGAATGGTCCATGTTTCTTGCTTGAAGTTTGGCTGGAAGAAACTGCCCTTCAAACAGCTTTCAGGACATGCTGTTTGAATGTTATTCACCATGGCTTCAGATGGATTGCCCCTGGTAGGTGTCCTAGGAAAGGTCTTGGGGCTAAAGTGGATGACCCTGTAAGAGATCCCCAAGTTTTCAATACTGTAAGAAAAGCAGAACCTGAATTTTAACCTTAATGTTGAATTTTATATAAGTAAACTTTGAATTAAAACATAGTTCTTCACAGGACTCATTCCTTAAAGAAAATTACACTAAATTAAACACAGATGTGAAGAAATAAATATTAAAATTAATTCCCACTTAAATGTGTATTTATCTAGTGGGATAAAGATGGCTTTCACATATGTGCATAACAAACTTGTACAATCTTTACCGGTGAATATGCACATGTGCACATACACATACATATACATAAGTGTGTCTATATATCTGAAACAACTTATTTCTAGTTCTTCTCAAGCAGAAGGGTTAACTTAAGTTCATTGTCCTACTATCAGCTAAGACAAGTTGACAGCAGCTTCCACTTTGCTGGAAGCTGAGAGATGCCTGATGAACCTTTGTGGCCCCTGATGGGACGAGGCATTAGCAGCTCTTTGTGTTGCCAGCTTTCCTCTCATGGTTGAAAGTGGTTCTGGCTCTTAGCAAACAAGTTCTGTGCAGCAGCTATGACAGAGATGCAATGAGGAAGTCTTGTTTGTCATTGCACAGACAGCTGAAGACAGAGGGCTGAGCTCCTGCTGTAAAGGAGGTCGGCCTCGTCATCTGGCCATCTCAATGGTAAAGACACCTGGACTACTGAGGAATACTGCAGGTACACAATAAAGTTTGTTTTACAATTAAATTAAGTTTTGGTGAATGTTTTGAGTTACAATCCACTTCACTGAGACTTTATAGACATGCTATCTGTTTTGGTTTGAAGTATGTTAAGTGAATAAGTACGCAGCTGTTGGAATTTAGACATAACAAATTGTTTTCTGCCTTCTTTGATGTTGATATCCTGTAGAGACCTCTAACTAGCTATCAAACATTTGCCTATTTGCCCAGTGGATTCTGCAAAAAACTCTAAATGCTTCTTGATTATGCACTTGTGTACCTGTTTATCATATTTCCAAAGCCTCTGTCATTCCCATGAGGTATGGTTTAAGACTGAAGAACAAGAGAATTTAAAATAAGTGGGTGGCAAGGCTGTCTTCCTGACATGTTTCACTGCCAGCAAGAAGAATGCACTGTCTTAGGGAAAACAGTACTATGATGCTATGGTCAATAGAGATACCTGGAAAGCAATAGCATATCAGTGTCCATTCATTTTAGACATGTTTCATCACAGACATTGCTAGTTACTGCTTTCAGCAGCAAAACCACAGACATTTTGTCATAGAGTATATTTTTAACACTGCATGTTGCAGGTAAACCTATAAAGCCTGCAATCTGCTAATGGAGTTTATATCCCTGATGTTGTAGCTCAGTGAGAACATAACTAGTTGCTATTTTTTTACTCTGAATTTTTTCCTCTGCTTTTTTTACTATAGTAGCAAAACAAATGCAACAGCTGGAAGAATAACTATACCTCAAATAAAATAGTGCATTTAATAAAGGCAAAGAGGATAAATTAGCTTCTGGAGAAGACATATTTAAATGATAGCAATAGCAAGAACTGACGGATTTTCCATCTCTGTCTCTGACAATTTCAGATATGAATCAGGTGGTGAATTGAGATACTGACCTGAAAACATACGAGGCATTCACATTCTCTGAAAAAATCCCTTCGCCCAGGATTTTCCTCCTGGGAAGCTGAGAAGCCTCAGAGAAAAGGAAAACAATTCTTATCTCATGCGCTTCTCCTGTGTTGTGCTCATCTGGAATGTGTTTGGAGATTGCTTACCCAAAGGTGATTGTTTCATTGGATTCTGGTGTGAGTTGTTTTGACTCATTGACAAGTTATGGCCAAGCTGTGTCAGGACTCTGGAAAGAATCACGAGTTTTCATTACTATCTTTTTAGCATTCAATAAGTATTCTTTCTGGATTCTTTAGTATAGTTTAGTATAGCATTCTTTAATATACTATAGTATTATAAAGTAACAAATTAGCCTTCTGAGAACATGGAGTCAGATGCATCATTCCTGCCTTCATCAGGGCATTTCCCTGCAAATACAATAACCACTATCGCAGTTAAATGGAGTAAAGCAGAACGCTTAGGACCCAACTACACTAGACACCTCCTGAGGCCCCTTCCAGCCTGAGTTATCCCACAGGGAGATGAAAGCCATGTCAGTGCCTTGCTGGCACGCAAACAAACATGGGTTATGCACATGTGCAGCAAGGACAGGGGTGACAGTCACGGAGCACAGCTCTGTACTGCAGTGTGAATAGGAACTATTTAGGCTTAAGAAGAAAAAAACCCTAATTATAAAATGTCCATTAGATAGCTGTTACCTTTGTTTTAAAATCATATTACAATGCCACTTGCTATTGTAATTATGATTACTTTGACATTCTCTAGACACAAATCTCTGTATTTTGAAACTAAAACAGTTTCCCAAATAATGCTTGCAAATATCCTTCCTGCAGGAGTTTTGGAAGTGTCTGTCACTTGGTTTGTGAATTAAAAAAACCCTAGAAAAATAGAAATTCTAAGAGTCTATCTTTAGTGTTTTGGCAATGTTCCTTTAAATACCTCTACACCCTCTATAAAAATGGAAATGACACTGTTGGCATTAAAGCTGCTTCTTTATCTTAGAGTAGTGTGGGGAAAGAGAGACCAATAAGCCTTGAAAAGAGTTTTGCAATTGTTTGTAACAAATGCAGGGAATGTGAGGGGAATGGAAGTTGTTCTGCTTTGTGCCTTAATAGCAAAGTCCTCTTTATTCATAACCTTTTCCTTGCAGTTAGTAATTAGCAGTTTATTATGCTGAGAACGAATTTCTTCTTTCTGACTTTTAACCAGCCTAATTAAACACAGTCATTAATGTAAAGACTCTGTATGAAAGAGACACTTCACACCTGAACAAACAATTATTTTGGAAGGTGCTGATCCTCTTACAACTATTCAGTATATTTTTCGGTTGAGTGGAGATGTGGCAATGGCAGAGTATATTAACAAAATAATGGAGATGAATGGCTATGAAATTTAAAATGATATTTCTGCTCTGTTGCTTCAATGAAAACTATGTAAAAACTGTCTTGCAGTGATGACAGGCAATATTTGTAAAATTAGCATGCAATTTTCATTGCTTTCAATGAAGGTCTTAAGTTTTCAATGGAAAAAGTGTTCTTTTGAAATTTCACAGTGCATCAGTAAACATTGCAATGTGTGTTACCACAGTATACACTATATCACTCATGATTGTTGTACTCATTTTTCTGAAAAGATTAAAATTAATAGTCTCTTTTGTTTTCTGCCTGTCCCTATGTGGCAGGACATCTCCCTCACTCCCTCTATACCACAGATTGTTAGTGCATAAAGAGATAACCCAGGCTGAAAGGCCCAGCAAGGGGTCATCTCTGCTGCCAAAAGGGCTCAGTCCTCAGCTAAGAATCAGCATCTTAGTCTGGAGAGTAGATATGGGAAGAGATAAAGGAAATATTCTTGACTAAGAGACACAGTTTTGCAAACTGTAAAAGACACACAAATTATCACAGAGGCAGAAGCCTTCTACATACACACCCTGAAAGTGTGGGAGACCTGCCCCTGGAGCCTGGCCCCAGTTCTGTGGTTACTTCCCAGGGGACTGAGGGAAAGGATCTCGATGTATGCCCCACCAACAACTGGATGGCAAGATGCATTGAATCCTAAGTTATATTATTTCTTCACTAGCTGTAACATTAATAGGTACCTTTAACCTTGTGCTGTATATATCTATTAGTAGTCTCTTTTTGTCCTAATTCCTGTGTAGTATGTCTTATGCCTGTTAGTTTTATGTCTATTGAATAAATAATTCATTCTATAACAGACCAAATCAGAATTAAAGCACTTGTGAATGAGAGTGGGTTTTGGGGTGCTGGCTGCCTCAGTAAAGCTCTGGCTGCTGCCTCAGGCCTGGGCAAAATCCAAGGACTTATCTAAACCCCCCACATCCATTCATGACACCCTATGGACAGATTTAACCAGATTGTTCATTGTGGTATTTAATATGCATCCAAATGGGTTTGCTGCCAGAAGAGAGGACTGGGCAGTGAGGAGATTCTCCATGTCAGTGAGGCTGCCAGAGATGGGAGCCCAGGAGGGCTACAGCAGGCTGAGAGTGGGCAGGAATTAACACTGGGCTTTGTCTGGGCCTCGACCTTGGTTAGGTCACATAGTTCTGGCTGAATTGCAAAGACTTAACGTCTGGTTAAATTAGATGAAAATAAAATTGTCCAAAGAGGTGATACTGGCCATGGTCTGTGTATAGGAAAGGATTGCCACTTCTTTCAGAGCTTCCGACCAAACAACAGGAGTGGCTGCAAGTCTCACCCTCCATACAGCCCCAGGGACTTCTCCAGACATACTATCCAGAAAGGGAGGAAAATAGGAGGAAAAAGGCAGGATTTATATATTCAGAGAGAAGTGCCCTATGAACACTGAAGTCTGAAGTACCTTAATACCTGAAGGTATTATTCTTAGTATATCCCTGCAACAAATTGCCATTTTTTATGTCTCCCAGCTTCCAGACATGAAGGGTTGTGCCAGTTGCACACATCCTGCCTTTAGAATAAGGGTCTGGTAGCTAAAGTATTGCCATACACTTTTATATGCAAGTATTTTGGTCTTTCAAACTACTTAAAAAACTCACACAAGCAAAGAGAATGATACATAGCTTGAGACCCTGTGTGTATCTTTGATAGGGAAAAAAAGCTGCATCCTCAAGCATATTGAAAACCAAACCAAAGACTGAAAGAAGGAGGTTATCTTTATGCTTCAGGCATTGACAAATAACAGACAGTAGGAATTGGGAAAGTATTTTCCCTCTGAGCAAATAAAACATCAATTTTGTGGACTTTATTATTAGCCTGTCACATTATACATCTGTTACTGATCACTGTCACACCTGGTGGTACCAGATGCAAAGGGTTAGATCCTGAATGGTTACACCTGGTTTCATATTTTCTGATAAAACAACCCCATTGCATGAAATAATGTAGGAAAAATAATCCCTTGACTTTATTTTTTGACAAATTATTGGTTATTTTTGTTCAGTAAAGTAACAGGAAGCAAAGTTGTGAGGATTTTTTTCAGCTTTCTGCCCATTGCTCATATCAAGGATAACACAACAGCTATACATCTGTGTTATTTCCAGGTTCTGGATCCAGTCTAGAATAAACCTTTGTAGTGTGGGAAAAAATCACAATAAGTATTGCTTAGGGAGGGCATATGAAACACAAAAAAGATGAGCACTTACCAAAAGTAAAGATAACAAATCCGTGTTTTGTTTGAAGCATCCCCAGCACCACTGCAAGTGAGGAAAGGGTAATTGGAAGAGCATAAAGAGCAGGCTGTAACCTGCTTAGCATTCCTGAAGATGCAGGACTTAAAAGTGGACATCCACTTCTTATATGAGGAGTCCAGATCTGCATGTGTCACATCCCACTACACAGGTTTCTCATTAATGCCAACTCAGAACCATTTGCTACTTTGTGATTAGATCTGCTCCCCTCAAAAGTTTCTGTTCAGCACCTGAATTTATTTTTTTTTTGGTAGGGAAGGAGGAAGACAACATGATATTTATAAATAAAATGAGAAAAACTTATAAAATCATAGAATTGATAATGGAAAATACCTCTAAGATCATTGCTTTTGACCCTTAACCCAGTACCACTGTCTTCTCCACTAAACTGTGTCCCCAAATGCCACATCCACCTGGTTTTTGTACATTTTCAAGGATAGTGACTCCATGACTTCCCTGGGAAGTGTTTCCCAATGCCTGACCACTGTTCCAGAGAATAAATTTTTCCTATATCAAATCTAAATCTCTCCTGGCGCAACTTAAGGTCATTTCCTCTCACCCTGTCACTCATCACCTTGGAAAAAGGACCTCCCACACCTCATTTCAGCCTTCTTTCAGGTATTTGTAGACAGCAATACTCCTCCCGAACCTTCTTTTCTTCAGGCTAACCAGCTCCAGCTCCCTCAATCCCTTCTCATAAGACTTGTTCTCTCATTCTCACTTCCATTCTATTGTATTCTTCACAAAACTTTCAGTTTTGATAGCGTTTTAATAGAATTTATTTTGACAGAATGAATGATCTATTAGAAAATTCCATACATGAATGGGTATTTATGCCACAAATCATGAAAATTTAAGTGGAAAAGTAGATGAAATTCTGTTGAAAATTCATATTAAAACAATTCATGCATGGCTAAGGACATCACTGTGTATGGTTTATGGGGGGTGTTGCCAGGTACTACATTGTTTACAGATCAAACATTCCTAGAAAAGAGCACCTAATCAAGTAAATGTTAAGTTTCTGCTCATTTAAATAGTAAATGTCCCCAATGAAACATCTTTAAAAGCATTTTGCCTTCATGTTGCCCCAGTCCATTCTACTTACAACCCAACAACAGTTGATAGTTCCCAACAAGATTGTTATGAAACAAGCAGTGAAAAATGAGATTTTGATAGAAAATGAGCACTTTTGCAGTCTTATTTCCATCAGCTATACCCTAGGTGTGTTTCTACACTTTAAGATAGGAATGTACATTCTTTGTAGAATGAGCTCCTTCACCCTGCCTGAGGTTCATGTGAATAAAGGGTAGTATTTAAACAATTTGTATTGCTATTCCCATTGCTCAGGATCTCCAGTGCCTTACTTTATCATTTTTACCATAATCTTCTCTGCCTGTTGATTATGCTTTCCATTATCTGTGGATGAGATCAGATCCCCTGCTGGTGCTGTTGCTTGCTGGCTTTCATCAGCAGCAGACTTCTGCTTTCAGGACTCGTGGGTGTAGTAGATACTTATGTCCCTGATGAAGGAGAGGAATGATGAAGAGGACTCCATCTTATCAGAAGGCTAATTAATTACTTGATTATACTGTATTTTATTATACTTTATTATACTGTATTACTTTATTATTCTATACTATATTACATTACATCTAAATTGAATCTGCCAAGCACTCAACTGCCCAACCGCACAGAATCTCATGACTGTCATCCAACAGCCCCAACACACACATGGATTCAATTGGTCAGTGAATTAAAACACTCACACCAGAACCCAATTATCAATTCCCTTCAGGTAAACAATCTTCCACAATGCATTCCACTTGTGAACCACTAAAGGAGCAGTAAATGAGATAAGAATTGTTTTTCTTTCTCTGAAGTTCAGAGAATGTGAAACCCAGAAATATTCTTGGGAAGAATTGTGCCTTGCTTTTCTCTGTGAAGAGAAATGTGGCAACACGTAGGCGTGCACTGCTGGAAGTTATCCACTGGTCACACCTTCACTTAGGTTTCTGAAACTTCTGCATGTGAACTAGCCACTGCAGCCTCTGTCTAGGAAGCTCATCATCTTCTCACACAGATGTCTACAGCAGTGGAGAGGAGTTGCCCTCTAAAGCGGTTATTCCTCCATGCTGACCAGCGCAACTGAAGAGAGCACTTTTGATCTGACTTACATATCTGCATTTTCAGTGGTCACAGACAAGGGAGATGAACTTTTCCCCAAAGACTATTTGGTTTGAAATACGCTTTTTGGCTCCACTGATCATGTCACACCTTTATGTTCATAGTTAAAAACACCTTGTAGGCTTGGATTTCTAGAGTGAATAGCCTTAGTTAAAATATGATAGTGAATTTCTTCCATATTTTGCTATTTATTTTCAATCTGCTTCCCTGGGTTTTGGAATATTCATATACAAAACATGAAAGTAGAGTAAGATGGTCAAAGCTAATTAATTTGAAAATTAAGAGCTGAATTTCCTGGATCATCCAGAAAATATTATTTTCTCATCTCTAGTCACACTTCCTGTTAGATAATACTGCCTAGAGACAAACAAGTGCATAGGTATTAAGAGGAAACAGCTGCATGAGGTACTTCTAGCAGTGCAGATCCTATTTGAAGTCCACTGCTTGTGTCATAAGGCTGAAGTAGAAACTAGGAATGTGTCCCAGAAGACATCCTCTGCTAAATGAAACCAGGGAAAAGTAATTAGAAAGTGAAGCTTCTTGTTAGCTCAATTAAAAGACTACTTTGAATTTGCAAACCTATCTCTCTGGCCAGCACAGCTGATGGAGAGAAACAGGTTCATCCAGGGGGCAATTCAGAGCATGAAAATTTAGATTTTCAGTAAGCAGAGGTTTCTCAGGTTAAATGATGGCCAGTAATTTTTAGTAACAAAAATCATCTAGAACACCTGTCCTCATAAGAAAAATAACTTTCAGCACTTGTTACTGCTGTACCTGCTAAACTGAGTGGGACTTACTCCAAAGAGTGAGGTCTCAGGAGTATGCAGTGTCACAGTGGTTAAAAGCTGCGGAGTTGAATGCAAACATTCACATCCTTCATCACTCTTAATCGCTTTCTCATTTCCAGCTCTGCTGAGTATCACAATGAACATTTCCAACTTCATGTTTCTGCTGGAGCTTTCCAGTCTCCAGCAGATCAGCTAACACTGTTTGGATTCTAGGATTTATAAAACTAATTGGAGATATTTCCATGAATTATGTAATTTTAAATATTTTTTGACTTAGATTTTGGAACATTAGACTGCTGATGCAGATAGCATGTTTTATACCTCTTTGTAATCAGAGAAATACCACCAACAACTTAGTGTTCAAATATGCTGAAAATATAGTAGGCATTTTCATCTGTTCATATACAAATACATTTATACATGACAACAGCATTTTTTTTTACATAGGATAATTACACCAACATTTATGTGTCCCTTCTGGCAGACTTCTTAGCCTCCGTTATTACAAGAAAGATCACCTTCAAAGACCATGCTTTCTAATTTGCTGAAGGGTTGTTAGATGAAGATTTTACCATGGGGAGATTAAGAAACAGTTGTTTTGCATGGTAGGCCAAATGACAGGATATTACGCATCTTTACATCTGCATACCTGATTGAATGCCCCAAATCCTGTTCCTTCTACTCATGATCTGAAAATTTGTGTGGCTTCAGTCTAGGCATAAAAACTTTTTTTTCTCCCCCTGTTCTAATAATTCAATCCCTACTAATTTGGTTGCCTAAAATTAATCCATAAAGAGAGCAAAAAACCAGTGTTGGTAGGTGGATATGATCCTGATAGAAACAGATTACACACACAATCATTGCTCCAAAAAAAGATTAGATGCAGATCACTGAATTTTATTGACAATTTTAAAATAAACAGTGAATTTATGTAAGAAAGAGGTATAAATAAGCATGCCACGATGAAATAATTTTCAGCATTCTCAAACCAATTTGATCAATATTGCAAAATATTAGAACAAAATAAATCTGTGGTGTGAAATCAGTGCATTAAAATTCATTCTACATGTACATTCCTTATTAAGGAATAAAACAGCTTTATGATGTATGTTTCTTTGAGTAAATTTTACTGAGATATACACCATTAGTAGATATTTCTCAAAGACATTTTCTTAAGCCTTGAATTTGGCTGCATTTGAAAATGTGCACCGAATTTGGAGAAGAAAGTTTGCAAAATGTACATTCTAGTTTAAATTGAATATTCATTATTTCCTTTCCACAACAGCCTTGAGTTTTACTGTCACTTTTCAGACAAATGCAGGGAGACATTTCCCTGCTCAAAGCACTAACAGAAAGCCTATGGCAGTGATCCTGCCACTGATAGCTCACAAGAGGAAAGTTGCCTCTAAATGGAGTGTCCTTGAAGACAAAGGGTAGTTTGAGGGTGAATCAATCAGATCATGAGCTATCATTTGAAGTGCTCTAAGCCTTAGACCTTAGCTTTGCTCCTCCTGATCTCTTACAGTTACCTTCAAAGGCTGCAGGATGAGCCTACATCCATAGTGGGTACAGATAAAGAAATAGAGGTGAGATATAGATAAAACACAGAGGAAGGATTCTGCACACTCTGTAAGCCCTCACCAGAGCCAGCCATAATTAAGTGTTATTGGTAAGGAAGTGAAGAGTTGAATAATTATGGCCTAGAGACAGACTGAGAAGGCAATTTTGTTCTCATGGGAAATCTGTTCAGACTTGTGCTTCCTTTCGAAATTTAAACAACAGCTAAAATTCCAAGTTTTTCACAGACCAACAGGAAATGCCATAAGATCTCAGTTCAGAAAACTGAAATTTCCTTCTCTCAATAGGATAAAAATCATGTAGAACAAAAAACTGTATGTATCTGACTTTTAAGATACATTAATATGTATTATGATAATCTAAATAAGATTGACTAAGCTTAATGCAATTCCTATTTTCATTTTTATCAAGGAAACATTGTAAATCAGGTTATTGATCCTGATAGATTTGTGTTTCAATGAACAGCTGTTTTTTCTCATCTGTAGAGTTACAATATTTGTAGGTCCTGAATCAGTCATGGGGGATCTTCTGAGTGCATCTTCTATATTTGAGCTCACCTCCATATTTGAGCTTAAGATCTGAATCCTTACAGACTGGCTAAAGGTGGGCTTCACTGTGCTGGGAACCAGCCCAACCTGGACACCTGTCCAGCCTGGAAGTCTCTGGGATGCAGCACAGAGGTGCCTCCTGTGAGCACAAGAGATACTGGGATGTGCAGTGCTCTTCCATGCAGCACATGGCTTTGGAAAATCCTTTATTAGCAGCTATGATAATGCAACCAAAACTGATCCAGAAAAACAGCCAAATGCTGATTTATTTTTAACTCTGCTATTACTCCTGTGTGTCTCAATGCCAGTTCTGTGCTCTCCCTGCAGTCACTATCCCTATAGAGGAGGCACCACAGCGGGTACAGCCAGAATTAATGCTCAAGAGCACTTCCAGCTTACTCAATTTATTGTAGAAGGAGTTTGGGGAGCCCTACTGTTAGCTCTAGAGTGTAGTGCTTGCTGGGTGCACCTGCATTAGTGTTTCCATTCAGGCTGGAATGGAAGCTTGGAAGCCAATCTCATAGCTTCCTTGCCTATTGCACCTTGGTTCTTGTCCAGAAACTATTCATAGTACTTAGGCTCTGATTCTCAGGTGAAACTAAAACAAAGCAGGAACCCAAAGCACTCTTCAGTCAGTGTTCAGACACCGGGACAAAACTGGTCCTAATTAGAGTTAATCCAAAGAAAAGAGCTCCTGAAATGCAGATAGTTTGGATGTCAGGTCTCCAGCAGAAACTAATGCTCTGGAAATTGGTTCCTATTACACCACAGTACTTTCTGCTGGATGCAAGGCTCCCCAAGCAGATCTAGCTTGGCAGGGGATAAGACTTATTCCCATTACAAATCTACCACAAGGTAGATTGATGGAAATACACACCAAATAATTTTTGTAATTGTTAAGATGTGATTAGTGAAAGATGCCTGTGTCAGCATTAAGGTTCAAGCAAGATCATATGCCAAAGTCAATAATACAGATTTTATTTAACAAGGAATGTGAGGTAGAGCCATAGAAAAAAATAGACAAGATAAATAAATTGACAAGCAATAGACAAGAGAGGAAAGACAGAGAGAGGGAACAAGAAGAAGATGGTCACCACACCTGGATCCAGAGGCCTCTCCTTGCTCCTGCTTTACGCTGGGCTTCTCAGTTGTGGGGGGCTGCATTGTTGTTCAAAACTTTTCACTATTTATACATCTTAGCAAATATAGGAATTAAGGCTCATTGGATACACAGCTCTCTTACACTATTGGTTAAATGATTGCCTCACATCTAATGCTCATTATTCTGTGTGTTCAGTCTTTTTCTTCTTTTGAGTCTGTGCGTTTCTTGGGGTGATAGGCTGTGAGTCCATCATTATGATCTCCTCCTGCCAGAATTACCTTTTTCCCACTGGAGCTGATTTCAGCACAGTTTCAGAGTTGGCTTTCCTTGTGGTCCATAAATTCTGCATTCCTTCTGTCCATTATCAGTGATAGATTCTTCTCCCCAAGCTTTGTTGGCCTCTCCCAAGGTCTGAGACAGCACCTGGAAAATAGTATCACCTATTCTTATCTCAAGTTCCCACAGTGGTGACTTCTCTTACAGTCCAAGTTCCATGCATCCATGGAGGCATATTCAGGGGGGCTTTAGTGACCATTGGTGGTCACAGATGCCATCTGTCCCTTAACTTGGGGGACATTATCTTTGTTTGACTAGTGATATGCATATAAGTAGCTGCTTTACACTGTTTGCCCCAGTGGGAATTTTTGTCTGGATGCATTAACTAGGATGAGCTAACCAGATCTGGCCTTCACCAGACCTTGGGTTAGCACCACCCTGTTACTCCATCCTGTGCCTATCTCATGGCAAAGTCCTTCTGTGGCCTTAAGAGTGTTTGAGACAGGCAGCTGTGCTCCTTAAATCCTTACAGTAATTGAAATTGCTGTGCCAGTTAGCTAACAGTGATTCTCCTCATCATTGTTCTCTGCATAACAATTCTGAAACCAGGACCCTTGGGAAACAGGGCACAAGAACAGACTCCATGACAGCACTGTGGTTCTTTGGAATGACAATTACAAACGTATTATGAGAAATTTTCACATGTGTTATATTGTTTCTTTTTTTCTCAATGTCTGGCTCTTTTTTCCTAGTGGATAAAAGCTTTTCTAAATGCCTTTTTTTTGTGCTAAAATTAGGTTTTAAGTTAATATCTTTGGCACTGACTCTATCCTAATTGTAAGATTTATGCCATTTCTTGGTACTAATAGAGTGTTCAACTGTTCAGCCTGGGAGGTTTAGTAATGGGTATGTCCTTGACAGAAATCAAGTCAGTATTGTTCTTTCGTAAGAAATCTGAGAAAAAAAAATCTTATTTTTATATTTCTTACGGGGAAAAAAAAATATTTAATGTTATATATATATATATATATATATATATATATATATATATGGAAATAACATCTAAATACTTGTGTTTAAAAGTAGACTTGAAAGCAAAACTATAAGTCTTGGAAATCATATTTTCTCCTTCTCTAGGTTTTATCTTCTGAATTGATATGCTCTATTCTGACTAATGTGCTTGTCATTTCAAGCATACTCTGTAAATTAAAACAGATCTTATTACACCTGTGTAGCTGTTATCTTGCCATTGTTTTTAAGGATTCCATTTGTAATCCCATTTTCTGTCTGAGCACTTTCAGAGGTGCTGGTGCATGAACTGGAAAAAACACAGCAGAGCTGTTGAAATCTGGGATGAGTTTGAGGGGAGAGATGATAAAATCCTTTTTTTATTTGTGCACATAGAAAGTAGGATATGGAAACTGGTAACACCTTGAAGGTGGAAAGCCACTATCTCATTTAACAGAGCCCAATTTTACAGTAGAAATGTAATTCCATTGCTACAATTGTGGAAGCAAATGTGTCCTTGATAATGATTCCAGTGTAATCACCAAGATATATAATCCTAGATAATTTTATCTGTATGACCTTGAAATTACAAGCAGAGCCATAGAGATGTGAGGTGAGGTTCCTGAGACATGCACCTAGAGTCACTGCACTCAAGGTAGGAATGGAGGCACTTACAGAAGGTGATATGCAGGCAGATGTGTGCAGCAGATAAGTAAATTACTCTCTAGAAATACTTAGAGGTGACCAAATAGCTCATATGTGTTTGCACAGGCTGCAAATGTCAGCAGATAACGAGACAAGTGCCATCTCTACAACCATGATCCTGGCTTGAATTGTGTCGCCCAACAATTCTGCTTGTGTGAGAAGAGGCAGTACAATTGACTATTTAACTTTTGACCTTAACATAGTGTTAGGGAAGGGTGTTGTGTAGGTCTGTGTTAAGTTTGTTTAAAACAAAGATGGTTACTTCGCGTTTGTTTGGTTTTTTTGTTATTAAATGTTTTTTAAAGGATCATTCATTGATTTGTGATTATAAGTTTCATATGTAACTCAAAACTTCAATTTGAAATAAATCACTACTGGACCTAGGGAAAAAAAAAAAAAAAAAGCATGATGCATGAAGAAGCTCCAGAATGGGAAAACAGGATGGTCACTTTAAATGACTTTTGTTCTGGTCCTGAGACAGGTTTGTGTCCTGAGAGAAACCAGCTTTACCAGGTCATCTGGTACAGCCATGAACTGAGACACTAAGGAAGCAAATCCTTCTCTCTCCCAAAAAATAAGGTGTATTTGAAAGAGAAGTAGTCCTTTCCAGGTGAAATAGAACTGATCAATGAATTTTGGCATCTGAAAAAGCAAGCTAGCAACAAGAGGGGCAAAGGGTGAAACACTTCTAAGCCACAGATAAATACTGAGAAAGCTCAGAACAAGACGATCAGGAAAATGAGTGATCTAACTCCAAAGAATATTTAGTTATGAATAAGGAGAGACCAAGTTCAATTTACAGATTATGATGATGACCATGATGTTCCCTGTTTGCACAACACATTTTGTATTAAAAATCTCTCTCTAGTGCTTACATCAATTTATATCCCCTGCTGTGTCTCCCAGAAGAAGGAACCACCAAACCAGCCTAGACTGAGACACAGAAAGGAGTATTGCCAAGCCACTGGACTGTTTGAGAGGTGTGGGTGTATGACTTTGGGAAAAGCCCAAGCCAAAGCCTTACCAGAAGACTTAGCAAGCACAGCAAGCCAAAGTTAAAGTTTTGATGTATGCATCATCTGTATGGAGCCTAAAGACCCATATGGAGCTTAAAAGGGTTGTAGCTATAGGGCTACAATGAGGATTTTTTCACCTTTGTGATGCCCAGAGAGATTTCAACAACAAATAAAGAAGTGTGGGTGGAAGAGACAGAAAACACACTTGATAAATTTCACCTTACATAACGACTTCCTGCAGGTTTCCACAGGTATAGAAAGGCATGAACACACAGAGAATAGAATATGTCAACAGTTGATGGTTCACTTTAAGAGAGACCTGCATACAGTCATCAAAAACAAATATAAATAATGACAAGTCATTCTCTGAAGAACATATATTAGTCCAGGAAATTACTGTAACCTGCTGCAAGGATTTTTTACTTAGTCAGTGCTCTGTACTGGTCTTTGCAGAGAGTGAAGGCACCAGACGAATGAGGGCTGTGGTGGAGCCCTTTGCTGATGCAAAAGAATAGCTCCCTGTGGGCCACCCTTCCAGTTTCAGACTGAAAAGTGCACAGCAAAGCACAAAAGGAAGAAGCAGTAAACAGAAAAACAAAACCCCAACACTCTTCTCTTTTCCATAAAACCCCCTGCTAGGGTACTCTCTCAAAACATGCATGCACTGCTTTATTTAGTACTATATTACTCATGCAAAAGCTCAATTTATTCATCGGGTCAATACCCAACTGCTTTGTGCCTGGCAAGGCAAGTCATTTATTAATTAGAGCTGCCCTGCAGTCTGTCACTCCTGTTCCAGTACACTTTGTTTGTGCCATTCTCCAGCTGGTACAGCCATGATGTCACTTACTTTCAAAGACAATTTTAAAATGTGGGGAGAAAATGTGAAAAACAACAGAGTTAACCATGTTTTAGGCAAGTTTCTGAAGCATTTCCCTGTTTTACATCTCCTGCAAGAAAGAGACAGCTCTGTACATGTCTCTTGAGAGGGATTTTTCTTTTAAAAAGTTGCAAACACTCTAAATTTCATTGTTCAAAATGTTGTAATACATTTGTTTGTCAAATCGTATTGCTAATAATAATATGGTTCACATTTGGCTTTAATCTGCTGGTCTGAAAACACTTTGCAAAAAAGTCTGCACCACTTCCTTCATTTCTATTTTTCTGTTTCCCCTCGATCCCTGCTTTTTCCCAAGATGCTCTGTGGAAGGTGTGTGGATAGGAGCAGCAGCTTTGTGCAATTCTCTGCCTCAGTGATTGTTTCAGCTCTTGTATTTGATCACTCAAGGGAAGCAGCCCAGTGCCTGCAGCACACCACACAGCCCCATCTGCCTTCACTGGCAGGGAATCAGATGTGTGAGGTCGTCCTGTGGCACTGTCATCTTTCAGCAGGACTGCTCTGTGCAGTCTGCTTTCTGAAGAGTTTTCATTTCACTATCTCCCAAGCTACTGATAGCATCTTGTGACTGAAATCTGTCATTTTTATGTGAATGGTAAATCTCACTGAAGCCTCATCTTACCAGACCTCTGATACAGTCTGTAATACAAGTGAAAGGAGCATTTTCAAGACATCCCAAAACTGAGATCACAATGAGAAGGCTAAGGCCATTGACGGGCCTGGATAGTATTTTCTACTAAAAAGAAGTTAAAAGGATATATTTTTGCTCTTTTGCCATTTCTGTTGTCACTATCTCTGCAGTGTCATGTTGAAGAGACTACAGGCCTTTTCCTGTGTTCCTGTCAGCTTTTACCAAACCCTGCATTCTAAGATTAACACAAAAAAAAAAAAAAAAAAAAAAAAAAAAAAAAAAAGAAGAAAAAAAAAAAAAGTCAGTGCCCTTGTCCTGTGTATAGAGACATAGATCTTCCTCTTTCATAGACTTACATAGATTTGCCTTCCTCTTTCATAGCTTTCCTCATGGGCAGGAATGTGCATATGAGTGCATAGGAAATGGTCTATGGTCACTACCTAAGGTTAAAAGTCAGACTTAAAATGTCAGGCAGTTTTCTGATACTTGCACCCATATTTCATCCCACAGAAAAGATCTAGAGTGCCTCTGCTATATGGGCCAGACCTGTGCTGGCCAACCAGCAGGAGACAGCAGACATGCTCACAGTAAGAAGGCTGAAAGGCTCCAATGCCTCTGTCAAAACAGGACCCAAAGGAAACCCTTCTTTAAATCTATTTCTCTCTATTTGGCAAATCAATGGGCAGACAGCCTGGATTTGGTTTGTATTGTAGAAATACAAATTTCTGACCAAAATTTCTGACCTGGGTCACCCAGGTGATCTCCCAGCCAGGGAATAATGTGCCCTGATTCCATGATTCAGAAGGCTGAACAATTGCTTTATTAAGCTATGCTATATTACACTAATACTGTATTAAATTACATACTAAAGAGATACTATCCTATACTGTACTACAGAAAAACCCAAGACTGTCTGAGACAGTCAGGACACAGCTTTGAGTGCTTGGCTAATCACTCAAAACAACTTTCACCAGTGTCCAATAACCAAATCACTTTGGGTAAACAATCTCCACAACACATTCCACATGTGCAACAACAGCAGCAGTGAATAGAGATAAGAATTTTTTTCTCATCTTCTCTCTGTGGTTCTCACTGCCTTCCCAGGAAAAATCCTTGGAGAACTTGTGCCTGCTGTTCTCTGTAAAGAGAGCTGTGGCCACAGGGTTTGCATGGTCTGGTTTGGTAGTGAGTGGGATGCACGATGGCTTCTGTGAGAAGTTGCCAGAAGCTCCCCCCACACTCAGCAGAACCAAAGCCAGCTGGCTCCATGATGGACCTGCTTCTGGCCAAGGCCTATCCCATCAGGAATGATAGTAATGCCTCCGTGATGAGGAAGGAAAAAAAAGTTATTGATAAGATGTCAATCTTATTCATAAGATATCTCAGAGAAGAGAGGAGTGATCTCTCAGAGAAGAACTCTCAGACAAGAGAGGAGTGAGAATGGATGAGAGGAACAGCTCTGCAGACACCAAGGTCAGTGGAGAAAGAAGGGCAGGAGGTGCTCCAGGCACCAGAGGTGAGATTCCCCTTCAGCCTCTGGCACAGCCCATGGTGGAGCAGCTGTGCCCCTGCAGCCCATGGAGGAGCACAGGGATGCAGAGATCCACCTGCAGGTCATGGAGGAGCACAGGGATGCAGAGATCCTCCTGCAGGTCATGGAGGAGCACAGGGATGCAGAGATCCTCCTGCAGGTCATGGAGGAGACCCACACCAGAGCAGGGGGGGTTCTGAAAGAGGGCTGTGAGTCCATGGGAAACCTGTGCTGGAGAAGACTGCTGGCAGTGATCTGTGGACTCGTGGAGAGAGGAGCCCAAGCTGAGGCAAGTTTCCTGGTAGGAGCTGTGACCCTGTGAGGTACCCACTGTGGAGCAGGCTGTTCCTGAGGGACAGCACCCCCTGAAGAAGTGACCTGTGTTGCAGCAGTTCATGGAGGACTGCTGCCCACAGGGTGGATTCATGTTACAGAAGCCCATGGAGGCCAATCGACCATGGGAAGGACTCCTTTCAGTGTCTGGAAATATCCCCTGCACTATTTAAACTGCTTTCTCTGTGCATCCTCTCTGTTGCTGTGCTTTTTAACCTGCTTTTTATATTGCATTCAAGGCATTTGTGTGAAAACATTATTTCTCTGAGGAGGAACACTCTTTCCCACCTCTGTGAAGGGACTGGCACTACTCTGAACTTGTAAAATTACTATTTTTTAAAAACTAACCTATATAACATTAAAATTGTAGCACCCAGTCAGCAGACTGTGTACCCTCAGATTTAAAAGAGATGAAGTGAAAGAGAAACCCAGGTGGAAATTTGAGGTGGTCAGCTGTCACAGCTAGAGCCTAGCTGCATATAGCTCCAGTCTGATTTTTGTAAGTGGTTCTGGAAATAGAGGGTGGATGACACTGATCAGGAAAAGCAGTGTCCTTCTGTTATGTCAAGATTTTAAAAGATTAATGAGAGCTGCAGTGGTGAGAAGCAGCTCTATTCTTACTCAGTGCTCCTGTCAAGATGAACACTGCACCTAACACATGGGGCTTGGTGGGTTTTTTGGTTGGTTGGTTGTTTTTTGTTCGTTTTGGTTTTTGTTTGGTTTTTTTGGTTGGTTTTTTGGGGGTGTTTTGTTTTAAGAAATAAGATGGAATCAGAATTATTTGCAAGGCTTTACTTCCCAGGGAACAGCACAGGGGAAAAAATGTGACATTATTCCTTAAGAAATGAAGAGGAAAAAATTGTAACCATCTTTCCTCAATGTACTTCCTGAAGAAGTAATTTTTCATCAGAGGTAACATTTCTCTCCAGACACTTACAAGCCTAAACTGTGTCAGGTGCAGATATTTTTTGAGGGAGCAAAACAGAGGCTGTGCTTAAAAAAATTTAGAGTGCTTTCTCTTTAAGTTTGCTGAACAAAGATGTGATTTCAGCGAGCTCTGCCATCAGTTATTACAGTGTAAAATCAGATATGAGAGGTCATTCCCTGGCACTAACAGCTCTGGGCACACTTGCTCAATGACCTCTGTTTTCCTGATGGGCAAATTCATTATGTGATTGTCTCTGCTTCAAATTAACAGAGCTCTACCATTCTCCACATGAAGAGATCAAACAGTCCCATGTGACTTGCAAATTAGTCCTCTAAATGAAGGTCCTCACACAAACAATTAGGTTGTTTTATTGTGAGATAGTAACATTATATATTTTCACTAGAAATGTCAGGAAAGTTCTCTTCCATTCCTCTTTTTTAAACTGAAATTTCATTAAGCTTAATGCCACAAAGTATTTCTGACACTACAAGCTTATCAAAACTATTGCATTTGCGGGGTGCCCTGTGGCAGGAAGGAATGATGAATATGACTCCATGCTCTCAGAAGGCTAATTTATTATTTTATGATACTATATTATATTAAAGAACACTATACTATACTAACGAAAGAATACAGAAAGGATACTTACAGAAGGCAAAAAAGAATGAAAACTATGATTCTCTGTAGAACCCCGACACAGCTTGACCCTGATTGGCCAATTAGTCAAAACAATTCACATTAAACCAATGAAACAACCACCTGCTGGTAAACAATCTCCAAAAACATTCCCCACGTGAGCACAACACAAGAAAAGCAAATGAGATAAGAATTTGTTTTCCTTTTTCTCTGAGGCTTCTCAGCCTCTCAGGAGAAAAGTCCTGGGCGGATGGATTTTTCAGAAAATATGACTGTGACACAAAACAACTTAATGAAGAAGTAGAAGCTGTAGTTTCAGTGTCAACTGTAAATCTTAAAAATTTTTAGTGGTTTGAATGTTGTTTTTGAGACTCACATACCCTGAATGTGTATGCGGGTGTCTGTGTGGATAGAATCTCCAGCCTGGAGTGACCAGCAGAGCCAGAGCCTCTGCCTTGATGACCCCAAGATCAGCTCATGCTTTAGCAAGACTAATCCTGCCTGGCTCATTGTGGGTATTCCCTGCATTTGCAGGGAAAAAGTCAGGAGGAAGCAGTGGAGCATTGATTTAGCTTGTCCCTCTGAAAGGGAGAAAGGAATCCACCAAGGGATGAGGCTAATGGGAAACACAAAGCTCAAGCAGAAAGGACAGCCCAAGGCAGAGGCAGTCTGAAGGCTGGTTATATAAAATTCAAATATATGGACAGAAATCAATCAAAACATTAACATTAAATTATAACTTCTGTTGTTGTTACCTCTTTTTCAGTTGTTTTGAGTCTTTGTTTATCTTGTTCCCATTCTTTGTGTTGAATTAGCATGACACGACATCTTATGTAAAACCTGTGTTTTTTACTAGATACATGCATTTCTGGTCTCAGCTATAAAGAATCTGACCCAGATAAGTGATCATTCCATAACTTTCATGGGTCACATTTTGGGGAAGAAATGTTACTTACACATTAATTGAGTAGGTGATAGTAAAATAAGAATTGGTTAAATTGACCAGATTGTTCCCTCCCACAAGATTGTGAGAAATGGAAAAATAAAAAATCTTAGATTGTCTGCAGATTTGTACTTTCTTTCAGTTACAGTCTTCAACCCGTAGAGCCATGTGAATGCTAAGATGCCTCAAAAAGCTGTGCCACTCTCTGCAATTTCACTCGTCTCTATCACCACCACACCTTTTTTCTTGCTTTTACTTCTATAAGAGACTTAAGAAAAAGCAAAAGCAGAAAAAGTAAGGGAGAAGTAGGCTGAAGAGGCAAATCTCCTTCATATTTTAACCTCAAGTGTAAGGTATTAAAAGAAAACTCAGATGATCACTCTCTGCAGTTAGAATAATGAAGCAGAATCTTTTCAGGTCAAAATTATCATAAACCCATCGAAACCTCTGTGATTATGACAGCAAATAAAGCTGAACTTCTGTTTCAGTTAATGTGAATTATTTAGTCATTGTTCCCTTGCACAAAATGCAATGCATTCACACTTATTTTCTGAATGACAGGTACAACACTCACTTTTGCAGTACCTATTTTGTTCTAAATAGCATAGTCCAGAACGTTTGTAAAGGAAATCTAGTGAAGACTAACCCTCCTAATAATATTCTGCAAATCAATAGATTTTTTTATTTAATAACTACATTACAGGAAATCACAGTTTTTGCTCTTGTAACCTGAAATTATCTTCTGATTTAGTCTTTCAGACCTTGAAATGTCTAACAGTAACTGAATATTGAGCCACTTAATGTTCATTTACTTGCAGGAATGCACATTACTGTGTAGATCTGAAGACGAAATATGGGAGAGAATGTTATATTTCCTGCTCACACAAAAAAATTTAGTATTATGCAGATAAAGAGCACAAATTCTAGGCCTTTACAATAATAACAGTCTCTGAAATGGTGCAAATACCCTTTCAGTAATAAATTTGAGTGGTATAACATTTTGGTTTTTATGAAAATCAGTCAGTTTTGAAGCCTGTTAAGCAAAATGGAAGAAATACAATGAATTTTCCACCTATTCTTTTGGATTTAGTAAGGAGATGGAAGTGTCTGCTTAGAGAATAAATAAAGACATGCGATGCTTCTCCCCTAAGTGGAGTAGATTTCCGCTTTTAATTGTGTAGATCCATGGAGTGAGCTTGTCCCCAAAAATGGAAAGTAATTTATCACACTAAAGAAAAGTTTGCACAAGTTCCAAAGACTTAGCATAACTTTTCTCTAAGCTGACAAGGCACCCTGACCCTGTGAGCGTCCCAGTGGCTGCCCTGGTGCCAGGATATGGCAGCCTGCAGGACCACCAGTGGAGCCAGACTGCGGCACTGGGCGAGGCACCACGCTTGGGGTGGCAGACGCTCAGAGAGAGAACCAGCTGTGCCTGGGTTTTGTCCTAGGAACACTGCTGGCACTGCTGCCTAGAGAGGGAAGATGAGAAGGCAGGGAAAAGCATGATGTTATTGTTTCCAGGATCCTGAATGAGATTTTTACATGCAGACAAAGTGCTGAACCCAGTGGCAGCCAATCTGAAAAATAGCAGGAAGCCCTAATGCTGTGCTGTACTCCTTTTTGGGACTCTCTGAATGGAGTAGTGCACACAACTGAACCAAACAGAGACAGTAACAGGCAGAAGGCTCTATATGTTTATTTAAAACACAACTGAGTAAGATTTTCAATCACATCTGGCTCACTCTAAACCATGTCAAACTTGAGAAAGTGTCTGTGGGGAATCAGTGTGCTATCATACAATGGACCCTTTGTCTACCCAGCTGTTTTAACCAAAAAAACTGCAACAATAAATAATCTTAAATAATCCAGATCTTGTGCAGGCAAGACCTGACAGTCAAATTAAGGAAATGGCAGAGTTCACTTCCATTAAATGCCTGCGTCATGGCATTGCTCCACAACATGCTGCTCTGACCCAGGCAAGAGGCTGCAGGGAGAGCAGCTACATGCACATCTCGAGAGCTCCTGCTCTGAGGTAGCAAAGGCAACTTCAATCTCAATATCTTCATCCTTCTCAATGTTCCCTTGGTTTGCTTTACTATACTTTGGGCACTATTTTCTTTATTCAGTACAATTGTGACACTATATTTAAGAGTATTGAAGGATACTGTGATGAACTCACCTGCTCAGGAAATGCAGCAGGAGAACAGGATTTGTCTTGTGCCCTTGTAGCTGCACTGAGTTTCAAGTGTGGTAATTTGTTCATGGACTGTGCAAGGGACCAGGCTCATTTTAAAACAGGAAGATTATTACAGCGCCCTGCATGGGTCACTGCTGGTGAGAGAGAGACGGTGAATCTTGTTCCTAGATCAGAAGGCTGGATTTATTGATATATCATATATAATACATTATGACTATACTAAATAGAATAAAGAGAGAAGTTGCAGAGCTGCTGCTAGGCTAAGAATAGAAAGAAAGAATTCTATAACAAAGTTGTGTCCAAGGACTCAGTCCCTAGCTTGCACCCGTGATTGGCCTCCAATTATAAACATGGGAACATGAGCCAATCAAGGTGCCCCTGTTGCATTCCACAGCAGCTGATAATAATTGTTTATGTTCTCTTCTGAGGCCTCTGCCCTCCAGAAGACACAGAAATCTGAAAGAAAGGATTTCTGTGAAAAAATGTCTGTGACAGAAGATTGATTGTTTTTGTACAACTTTGCCTGAGAAAAAAATTCCTTCCCCTCTCAGTGGACGCAGGTATGTTGGTTTAGCTGCCTATAACAAGAAAAACTACCTTGACTAAAACAGAGGCACAATGGAAAATGGAGAGGAATGTCAGCAGGGTAACTGCCAAAACAAATTTGTAAATATGTCAATACTTCAATACATTAGCAGTTAGAAAGACTGTCTCCTTGTCCCAACACTGGTAATTATTGCTTATCTTCCAAGCCTGATACTGAATGTATTTTGAAGCCTTCACTAGGACATTGAACACTCAGAGCCCTACTGGGCTCTATGCTGTGCTGAGAAGCATTTAGAGGCAGAGCCAGCTGAGTAGGAATGGTGCATTTACACAGAATGTGTTTGGCTCTGCTTGGCCGAATGCCAGTGAGAGCCTAAGCACAGCACCAATCTCCTATGGCTGGGCTGGAGGTGCCCTGTTTTTCATCAGCTTGGGCCACAGTAGAGGTGAAGCTGTCTCAGTCCTCCATGTAGGTACACTGGTGGCAGCTGATGAATTTTGCCAGGCCTGATCCATGATGCCTTCTGTGCTGAGAGCAGCATTACAGCTGCGTGTGCCTAGGTGTGTGCCCTGCACATGGCAGGAGGCCATCTCCTGGGCTCCCCTCCTGCCTGCTGCTTCCTCCCAGTGATTTTTGTACTATCCTAAAGTATGAACTAATCTTTACTTTACTATCAGCTCAGGCAGATGATTTCTTATCTCACTGCTACAGTGTTTTTTTGTTGTTCTGTGTTGGTCCTTCACAACACTGGGGAGGTGAACAAGCAGCTTGAAATTCCCTTGCAGCCTTTGAACCACCAGTGGGCCAGGGGCAACAGCTGCAATTGGAATAATCAGTTTCCTATAAAAAGGTTCTAATGTTAATGACAAATGGGTCCTTATATGTTGCAGAACTGACCTGACTGAGGAAGAAAATTAAACAGAAATAGGTTTCTCTTCTTTTTGCACTGGAATAGTCTCTACTTCTGTAGGTAATTTAGTCTTGAAGGTCTTAGGAAGAGTAAGCTTGTCATGTCATCTTATAGCAACAAGAAAAGCTGCAGGAGCAGCAAAAGCAGTAGATCTAAACAATATTTTGGCTGGCCAAGACATAGCCATAATGATGGCTGCTGAGAAGGCAGTTTTCCTTAAATATGTACATCTTATCTCCTGTCTACGAGGCAACTTCCTAACATCTTTTTGAAATTACTAAAGACCAACTAATATATTCTAATACTGTGGCAAGCCTTATCAAGCCAGTGCAACGCCACACCATTTTCTGAGTCCTATGCAATAAACCAAACCCAGTAACTAAATACTGATGGCTGTAAGTATTCATTCCCATATCACCATGTAAATAAAGGCTACATTGTTTTCACATTTGACATGAAAAATAGTTGAATCTGTACACTGAATTCTAGATAAGCCATACATCTAATTCTGTTGCATACAATATGAAATTCCTTGGAAATTATTTTCTCAATGTTCATATGCTTTAGAAAATATATTTTTATTAAACAAACAAACTTTCATTTCCCAGTACCAAAATCATATCTTGGTATTTTGGAACATTCAAAATAATCAGTATTTAAAATCTATAATCAGTAGCATCAAAAATACAGAAATATTTTTTCTCCATCTGAAAGTACTTGAAAAATACATTAATTAATTAATTAATTAATACACACAGTAAGTCTTGACACAGTTGCTTATGGATCTCATAAGATATAAAGGCTGAGTTGAGATGTAGGCTGTCAGCTCCCACGGTATGACTTGACACAGTAGAGTGCACTTTTCAAATATTATTAAAGATTGAAAATGATCTTATTGTCTTAATAGAGCTGATGCAGAAATAGAGAATAAGATAGATTATAATTTTTAATTTTATTCAGAAAACAATTCTCTAACCTATACTCCTATGTAACAAATAAAAATATTCTGTACCTACAGGGGGAAATAGAAAAAAAATCAAACTCAACAGATCCATGAACATGGGAAAAAATCTCTATTTTGAGATATATTGCTGCTTCAAATAATAAACTTCACAGAAAAAGTTGTTTTAAGAATAACAAAAGTAATACCTCTTTTTAAAGAATTGTAGTCTTGCTCACTAAGCTGTTAGAAGACAGGAATTCCCATTTTTAAGACTGATATTTTTTGTGTACATGGTAATGACTGCCCTTGGCATGAGAGGTAAACTCAGTATGAAGAGAGAATGAATCCAATGCTTTTAAAATCCTATTCCAGACTGGTGAAACAAGAATGGATCTCTTTTCTGCAATCTCATTATCAAATTTGCTGTCCCTACTTTGCTGTGAATAAAGAATACTTCTGGATCAATGGTTTCTTTTAGTTTTACTACAACCTGCATCTTACAAAGGAGTCACAAACAAGATTTGCTGAAACTTGGTATAAGTTTTGTATTTCTGAATAAGATGCTCATACTTACCTTGAAAAATATTGCAACACACTTTACTACACGTAGAAAGTTAGAAAGGAAAATGAACAGCAGGGCTAAATCTTAAGGCTAGTCAATCCATATACACCATATGAGCTGAGACAATGGTTTGTAACAGAAACAATTTTTAGTGACACATCAGGCTCAGAATGGTGTTGCCATTTGATTTTTAAAGAGCTTGAATTTGTAGTGGAATGGTAAAAACCATCAGTCACTGGAGGCTGCCTAGAAGAAATGCAGAACACATATGAGGGCAGAGGATCAGCACAGGTTCATTCTCAAAGACTGAAGGGTTTTTTCATTTGAACAAAACAGAATGAAGTATTAGGTGTGAGTTGCTTGCTCTTTTCCACGTTGCTATATTTCTGCCTACAATAAAACCTTTGTTGATGCAGTCAAAGACAAGGGGATCAAGTGCACTCTCAATCAGTTTGCATGTGACTAAGTTGGGCAGCAGTGCTGGTCTGCTGGAGGTTAGGAGCGCCGTGTAGAAGGACTGGACAGGCTGGAGCAATGGGCTGAGGATAATGGTGTGAAGTTTATTAAGGTGAAGTAAGAGGTCCTGAACTTGGGTCACAACAATTCCGTGCGACGCTACAGGCTGGGGGCAACGTGGCTGGAATGCTGCCTGGTGGAAAAAGACCTAGGAATGATGGTTGACAGCAGCTGTACATGAGCCAGGGTGTGCCCAGGTGGCCAAGAAGGCCAGTGGCACCCTGGCCTGTAGTGCCAACAGTGCAGCCAGCAGGACCAGGGCAGTGACTGTCCCTGTGTGCTCAGCACTGGGGAAGCTGCATGTCAAACCCTGTGATCACTTCTGAGCCCCTCACTACAAGAAAGACACTGAGGTGCTGGAGTGAGTCCAGACAAGAGGACTGGAGCTGGTGAAGAGTCTGGAGCACAAGCCCTATGAGGGAACTGGGATTCTTTAGCCTGGAGTGAAAGAGATTCAGTAGAAATCTTAGTGCTCTGTACAACATGAAAGGAGATCACTGTAAGATGAGTGTCAGTTTTCTCTCCCACACAGCCAGGGACAGGACTAGAAGAAATGGGCTCAGGCTGCACCAGAGGAGGTTCAGTTTGGACATCAGGAAGAATTTTTTCACTGAAAACCTGTTAGGCTTTGGAATGAACTGCCTAGAGAAGATGTGGAGTCAATATCCCTGGAAGTGTTCAAGAAACAATTGGACATGGCACTTAGTGCTATGTTTTGGTTGATGTGGTGTTGGATCAAAGGTTGGACTCAATGATCTTGGAGGTCTTTTCCAACCTTAATGTTTCTAAGATTCTATGTCAGAATGTGGTTAAATGCACATTGCTAACCAGTACAGTTTGCTTCATTGCTAACAGCTTTAATTGTGCACACCTAAGATTGGGAAACTTGGGCTCCACTGCCATCGCTGCTAGGCATGCTCACATGCCTGCTGCCAGGCACCAGGCACCAGAAATAGTTATACAGAAACCTACAGCTTCTCATAGTTCCTACCAAAACCAATAGGACAAACAGGCTATTTTTAAGGAACTAAAATAAAACATAGAGGTTAGTAATAGCCAGAATGAATTTTATAAAAACACACCATATCAAATCAAATCAGTTTCTTAATACTCAAGGTAGCAGAGAAGGTCTGCTACCAGAGAGAAGAAGCAAAACATGCCATACCTTGGCTAATGTAAGACTTTAACACTATGTTATCTAGAGGTCTAGTAGCCAAGCTAAAGAGTATTTTGATGAGAAAAAATATTTCTAAAGTCAGGGGAAAATTTCTACTTGTGAATTCATTACCAGTGGTTCAGGTACACCCTGAGAAGGACTGAATAATGCTCTGCAAGGATCAGTCCTAAGGGAGTGGTATTATCAGATATTATTTTCAATTACTCAGATGATCAAACACAATATGTTTTCATTATATTTGAAGACACCAATAAGCTGATAGTATAGTTGCAAAATGGGAATCGAGTTAATGGAATCCTGATACACAGGGAAATCACATAAAAAGGGAAAAGATGCTGTTTATTACGGACAAGTCTCAGGCCATGAACTTGGGTAAGAACAATTAACTGCACAAAAATAGGGAAGGGAACAAAGGGCTTGGTTTGAGCTCTGTAGAAGTATATTTAGAATTGTTGTGAATCATAGCTTCAAGAATTGAGTAAATGCAAAGCCCATGTGATTAATCACACACAATGATTAATAAACTGTCACTGCTAACAGGACATTTCAAATAATCCTTCTCCTTTCAGTGCTGACCTCTGCTGCGGTGCAGCAATACTGATTGTTGAGCAATGAAATCCAAGGAAGACAGGACAGCCTGGATGGCATGCAGAGCTAAAATTTTCTCGGAAGAGCATTGAGAAGGAAGAGAGGACTGGAAAACAGATGAAGAGGAAAGTTTGGGTAAGATAGAGTTCTATTGCTTGTTGCCTAATTACTTTTAGGATAACAATTAAGGCTTCAAGTTTCTATCTTTGAATGTTGAACCCTCTTACAGGGAAATAAAATTACTCATATGCCCCACAAAGTCCTGTCAAGGCATTAAATGGCTTTTCTCACTTCCCAGAAATGCTGCAAGTGACAATGAAATATCTTATAATGTGATGTGATCAGGTTGCCTATCCCAGTTTTTTTTCAATTCTTAACTAATTTCCCTTCTCATCCTTTTCCAAAAATATTAGCAACATTCTTTTACTTCATGTTCAAGCTGCAGAGCCTTTAGGAAACTCTTATTTCACATCTTCAAGCCTTGAGCATCAACCACAACATCTTGAAGTATCTTTTATTATGTTCTTTTGAATCCAGGACTTTGTGTCTGGGTCTTAGACACTGAAACTGTTGCCAGCCATGATATGATGGTCCTTGGCTTTGAACCCAGCACTTACTGAACCAGGTGTTCACTGCTGAAATTATTTCTTTCAGGCTATACCTGAGCTGAAGAACTGTGCTTGGATTGCACTCATTTGACACAACAGCCAGTGCTTTGTCTTAAAAGAAGAAACCGTGAGAGGCAGAGAACAATCAAAACTTCAGCTCCTTCTTCATCCTAGTTGCTTTCATTTTGCCAACCCTATCCAATGTGAAACCCCCAGAAATGGAAGACAACTTTTTCAATCTGCGGATCATATGTAGCATAAATCCCACTTGCCTGGTGGGAAAGAGAGGGGATGATCCTGGTCCCTTGTTGGCAGTGCTACAGTTTCTAGCTAACTTTGTGCTCCTCAGAAGAGGCTGTCACAGCAGGGCTGCTTTCCATGGCGTGGTCACCATGTTTACACCTGGTAAGTATCATATTCTTGGCAGGAGAGGCATTAGTAAACCGTGAAGTTTTCAATGCCTTGTGTTACCCAAACTACACCAATTCTGGTGCCTTGACCTGATGGGAGGTGTTCATTGCCCCAGTTTTCTTCCCCAATAGAAGCAAGGTGTGGGCTGAGAAGGGATGGGGCTAGCTTGATCTTGCCCTGTCATAGCCTTGGCATTCAGCCTGTGCTTGCAGGGACTGGGAGTGCTCCCAACATCCACCCTATAGAAACAACTCCTGAGACCTCAGTTTACCTAGAAATAAATCATTAGTCTGACAAGAAAATCTCTTTATGTAAATATCATTGTTAGCATCCAAGTTTCCACTGAAATGCATGAAATTTCTATTCAGCTGCAATATGCTATGAAAAAGGTCTCAAGTGCCTCAACAGAGATGCCACTGATTATTCTCTTTTACTGCTACCCTTCTATTTCTTGGGATGGATAAGGACTGATATTCCAGAGGCAGGGAAGGGCAAGAGAGAATAAAGGGTGGGAAGTTTCCCACTGACAGTCACAGTGTGATACTCTTCTGGTTGCTTTCTAGGAGAAAAAGCATCACCTTGTATGATTCATGTAACAGCAATCTCTGCTCCAGATGAATGCTAAGCACCTGTGCCCCCTGATAGCTTGCTCCCTTGTCACTTCTACCTTATCAATTATGGTAAAATAGGTGTGGCCCCTTCCTATTTAACACAGCTTCTCTGACAGTGCTTCAGCTATCCATCTCTCCATTTTCCAGGGCCATTTTACCATAGTAACAAACAGCCCCAGTTTTCTCCCTTCAAAAAGCATGATAATTATTCAGCTAGAATTAGAAAATCACATCAAATGCTGTCACCAGTGACTAGCCACTAGGTCTTAACTTGTATTTTCCCATGACAACAGTCTTTCTACCGTGCTTGCTTTTCCATGGTGTCCAGAGTAATTCAAGCTGCCTTCTAAGGCCTTGGGTTTTCCCATTTCCTGGTAGTTTCTTGGCCCAGGGATTTAAAGAAACTCTCTTTTTGCCATGTGCAGCATATTCTACACTGTGAAAAAAGTGGAACAGATCCAGTACTTGGCATCTATTAAGCATCTGTATTCCAACTAACAATTAATTAGGATTAAGGGATGTTGAAAATATATCTTATAGAAGAAGAAAATAATTACCAACTATTAATCATGTATTATGATCATGTATTATTCTTTCAGGTACTTAAAAGATAATTGCATGCACTTTCCAGAGGATCTAAGGAGACTTGTGAAATATTTAAATTGTCCTATAACCCAGGTTCAATTGAGAAACATCCAAGTTTCTCGCAGGCGAACTAATGCTTTACTGCAGCCCTTCTGTCATGTCTCTCTGCTCATGCTGTTATTTAAAACACAAGCTACACCTTGCAGCACCCCAAATTATGGTTTACTGCTGCACAGCAAGACAGACAAGCTCTATCTACAAGACATTGTTGTAGTTTGTAGAAGCACATCCTCTGTCAGTGAGCAGAAAAGAGAGAACCACTGTAGGATGCCATTGCTGGGGAAGGGTCTCCTGCATCCACTTGTCACTGGAGAGATTGTCAGGTGAGGTTACAGACCTTCCAGTTCTACTTAGTCCCTCATAGATATGGACCTGATGTTGTTGTGGTGAAACAGGAGGTATCAGGAGAGCTCTCCTGATATACCTCTCCTGATACACCCTCTCCTCCTCATATAGATTGAGAGGAGCTCTTCTGCACATGGGCCATTTATATCCTTCAAGTGATCTAGGCAGGCAGTACCCTCTGGTCTCACAACAAAAGATCAATCAAAATGTTCCTGGGAAATCAGTGATGAAGCTGAGTCACTCTGGTTAGGCCTCCAGCTCTAGTAACATGATGTATTTCTAAATTCAGTGTAATGAACCTGAGCATTAACCACCTGGAACTCTTAATAATCCATTTGAAGTCTGATGGCTAATTAAACTAAACATAACAAAGTTGCCTGTAACTAGAACTGGTTCTATGCAATTTGAATTAAAAAATAGCAAAAGATTATTTGCATAATTATAAAAGTTAGCACCCACAAAAATATTCAATAATATAGCAAATCTTAGTTTTTGAGTACTAGATCTCACTCATCAGAATAAAAAGAATGTAAAAATAATTATGCAAAACCTATTTTAACTCCAGAATTAGATTTATTGAGTATCAAATGTGAAATACTAGAAAATGAAAAAAAATGCTTCTGGGTACAGAGTTTTTATTTTGTATGTTGTTGATATCAGAAGCACATATGGTACTATTCTTTCTGATTCTTTAGGTACAATGTGTTGTACTCAGAACACTGATTCAATGAGTTTGTATTTTTCCTTTCCAGTTTGTCCTTTCCCCACATCAAATGTTTAATATATACAGATTTATTTTACTAGGCACTTAGATTGCTGACTCACTTTAAATGAAGATGAGTCCTCTAAGAGAATGACCATCTGTTTCAGCCATTTATTCTCCATAATAAAATTGAAGTGATTGTAACAATGGAATTTTAACAGCCAAGTGACTTCAACTTCTAGCGGGGGTGGGGGAAGTCTTGAGCCCTAAGTTATTATTGAAGAAAATACCTTATAATTAAGTGATTTTATTTATATTCTTACTATTGTTAGGAATAAGCATACTTCAGCCGAAGTGTAAATAGTAGGATGGCATGATAGGTAAATACTGAATGGGACCATTGTGACCATCACAGCTGTAAACAGGTCTGACCTTACAGAAAATTTTGTGTGGAAACATTATGAGGACACGGGGCACCATTCAGGAATACTCTGCATTACTTGACTTTAGTCCTTAAATTATTTATTTTAGTCTTTAAACAGGCACAGATGCTTGTGCTTAATAAATGTTTGTAACACTTATTGACTGCTTATCATGTGACTCTGACTAGGAGTTAGCTATTGATATATAGATTTGAATATTGATCTTAAAAGTTAGGTGTTGAGAGTTTGGGACAAGGGTCCTCATTCACCTTTTTAAACACAGGCCTCTAAACCAAAACATTTCCAAGGAATTCATTATCTCAGATCAACTTAATTCTTCTTTTTTAAAGCTTTGTGCCTCAGGACTGCCTCACCAGAAAAAAACATGTCATCCCTGTGTTATCAACACTGTTCTGTTCACAAATCCAAAATACAGCACATACTGGGCTGTTCTGTGGGAAATTTACTGCACCCCTGCCAGATCCTGTATGGAGTGATATTCAAACACACACATGGAGAATAATTGAAACAGATGATGTACTGTTGCTTCAAACATGCATGTGTGTTAGATACATCATGCACTAATACATTGTAAGCGTGACAGGTAGGGATGACAAAGGTAATTAAACCTGATATCTAGGTCATAAGTCATTAGAAAACCCCATAATTAATAAAGAAGGAGTAATCAAAGTCAAATTATTCCATAGGAGTTATAAACAGTTAAGTCTGATTTAATTTTTCTGCATTTTCTTTAATCAGAAGACGAGATTTCTGTTAGATGTTCCAAAATTTTTTTTGCTAAGAAATGAAGGCTTGATTTAAATACTGAAGTCTCCTTGAGTATAAATAAAAAATTGAGTTAAATCTAATCTGTATGAGAGTCCTTTTAATCCAACATTTAAACAGCTAAGTTTTCTTTATAATTTTAGAAAGAAATATTCTGAAGGTCCACGAACACCTCCCCAGATGTCAGACCACCCTCTAGGACTAGTGTTGCTGTCAGTGGGGATGGACAGGCCATGTCCAGGGGCTGGTGACCCAGCCAGGGCCACCTTGGCACAGACAGCTTGCCTTGGGGCTGGTGGGACAGCCAGAGCAGCAAGCAGGGCTGTCTGTTCAAGCAGGGGCGGCTCTGTTCTATTCCTGGGCTGCCCAGCAAGATGGTGTCAAAATGATGTTCTTTAACTGCTGAGGTGACTGACTGAGGCCAACAAACGTGTGGCTGCCCATGCCAGTGGCAGACTCCAGCATCCCAAACAGTGGCAAAAAGGAAAGTCAGAGTGAACGGTGGCCAGGCTAGAAACTCAAATGCTCTGTTCTCCTTTTGAACTACAGACAAGGATGTACCACATGCCCCTGTGGATTGTGATGGAATACCTGATGTCACAGCACCATCTTACTCTGTCTGCCCTTTTCTGCCAATTAGGGATGATAAAGTTATAAGATTAACACTGTCTCCAATGACACTGACAAGGAAGTCTGGTCATGGGGCGGGAGGGAGAAGAATTACTTCGGTAATTAATCCATTGTTGCTCAGGGATTCCAGTAGCATTGCTTGGAGTAATTCCTGCACAGATACTGTATTTGGTTGGTAAAACTAATAACAATTTCATTAAGCTAACAGCTCCTAATGATCATAATAATTCTGTTAAATCTTAATGGATACACTTGTCCTTGCCTAACTTTTTCATTTACAATTTATTGCAGATACACTTCACGGTCTCTTGTGTCTCAGATTAGTGTTCTGTATTGCCAAAAGATCATTGTCAAGTCTTACTGTGACTTTTAGACTGTGAAATATCTGTCTCACACTGTCCTCAGGAACTTCAGTAAGAGCAGGAGAAGTCTTTATCTCAGTTTGAAATCTATTAAATGTGTTTATTTAATTTTTTTGCTTATGAAGGCATTTTTCTTTATAAGTATTTAAAGAATTTTAAAACAAGTTAAAATTAGGAGCAATGACAGGAATGTGAAAAATTCCTATGAACAGGAATGTGAAAAAATTACTTGCCAAAACCTTCCCAAATGAAAAATCTACCTTCCTCATTCAGCTTTCACTGGGGATGTCTGTAAAAGAGAGCTTTTATCCAAAATTCAACCCCTTTACAATTTTAATAATCTTATGCACTCTGCAAAACACTGTGAGCTGCAATGCTGCTAGTAACACCCTACTGAGTGCTATAGCAGCATTTTATGTATGAGATCTGGCAAATCAGATCCTAGAGGGATGTTACTGGCAGCAACTCACACAAACCAGCCATGAGAAGGGAGAAGGAGGTAGCCAAAGTTAGCAGCAGCCAGCTGGTGCCAATGCTCCTGTGATTTCAACAGTGACACCTCGGGGAGGGAGGAGAGGCAGAGAGAGCTAAATGTAGCATGAGACAAAAAAATACTCATTTTCATCAGAAGAGGTAAATTAATAGCAACAGTATAATTTCTGCCACTTCCCAGGATTAAAATAAGCCACATGCATAAAATCCTTTTCCAGATAGTATGGGAGTCTTAACCATCTTACCCCCAAAATTAATATTGGATAAGGGAAGTCATTGGCAAAAATACTGACATCAAAAGAGTGCCTTTTGGGTGGATGTTTTTCTGGGGTGAACTGGCAAGGGAAGAGAATTTTTAGTCATTATTTATTTTTTATAAATTTATTAACATTTATATTTTTTTTAATTTTTGGAAGTCTCAGCCTGCGAGGAAAAGAAGCAGGTCTTCAGTGAGCTCTGCACGGCCCAGCTGAGGGTGCAATAACAACCAAGTAGTGGTTCCCTGGATTTGTCCTGCTCTTTGTCATACTGCTTGCACACATATCCAAGGACTGTCTGGCTCAGTAAGGCCTGGACTGAGGAGCTTTGCTCTTCTGAGGTGTTCAGAAGCTTGTAAAGAAAAGGTTGGTGGGCTCTATGCAAAGCCCAGTGAAGAGGCAGATGATGCCCACATTACTGGAACAGTACAACATTGGGCATCTTCAGGGCTGGTTCACCAAAAAGGCTTAAATGGCAAAACATCCCTTCAATCCTTCATGTGATTTCCCAGCCACAGGGAATGCTGACAATTATCAGAGAAGGATGAAATCCCACAGCCTACTCTCTGGTTATGGACATGGCTGAATATTTTACAAACACTGAATTTACTCTTCCCAAATATTATTGTATATCTTTCTTCAAATCTGCATAGAGTTAATTTCTCCCTAATATCACAGTACCTCCCGAGAACATGAATCATCTCTTCATTTACTTTGCTTGGTAAGGATGAAACAGCCTGGTGCAATTACTTTTATATTTGTTAATAAAAGTGTTAAACTGATCATGCATATTGCTAATGCAAAAAGTACCATCCTCCTTCTTCAGTGGACTCATTTAGATTGTCATCAGAGAGGCTCCAATCATTCAGCACTATGTAGATTCAAATTAAAATTTTGGGGAAAAAATAAATGTGTTATTTAATTATGTACTTTTCCAGATGTTAGATTTAAAATAATAGAAATAGATTTAAAACAATAAATTTCCATCTCAATGGAATGTTTCATTGTCTGAGCAATTTTGCTGCAGATTAGATTTCACAGACATATACAGCATTTCTATTTGCTGGCTTTTTATTAGATTTGGCAAGAACTATGGTTATGAAAAAAATTTCTCAAGGCAAAACTGTGATTAAAAGATATAAAAGATCCATATCTGAGAAGGATGGTGATAGAACTGCCAATGAGATCTGCAGTGGCTCAGTGGAGCCATCCTGTGTAAGAATATTTAAATTATACATGTAAGAATATATAAATTTAATTTTTTTTTTTTTGTGAAGGTAAAATGTGGAAAATAAACCTAACAAAGGCAGGGCAGGTATGTTTATACTATGTTTCTGAAAATAAATTTAGATAGACAAGCAAAAGAAATTAATAGATTTATGGTTATGATTCCACTAAATGACATCATTTTTGTACAAGAAGGCTTTTAAATTAAGTGATCAGAAAAGGGCGATGGTTTTATGAGATGTTTAGTGCTGGCAGAAGTGGAGCAGAGGTTTGAGGCAAAGTTCAGAAATAGGCAGAGCCTCTCTTGGTTGGGTCATGAAGCAAAGACAGGAGGTAGATCTGGAATATGAAGATGGGCTGGAGTGAAAAGGGAGGGAGCCCCAGTTTTGGCTGTGTAATATCTTAGAGGTGTTCAAAGAACACCTGGGGTCCTAGGAGAAGGAAGGTGGAGGGACAGGCTAAATGATCTGGTGCAGAAACAAGGCTTTTAACACTCTCCATTCAGACCTATATTGATTGTAAATTATTAAAGATAGTAAATTTGCACTTACCTCTTTTGCTTCACATGATCAGATCTGGAGGACTTTATTAACTAGCTGTGCATGTGAATGCAGAGAAGTTTAGGGAAGGAAAACATGATCTGGAATACAAAAGTATCTGAAGGATAACTTTTACTTGAAGAAAAAACAAGCATGATCAAAATTTTAAAAATATATGCTATTCCCAAACAAAAAATCAGGAGCTTATTTTATTATCTGCACTCTTTTGGTCGAGACATAGCCTAGAAATTAAAAAAAAAAAAAAAAAACAAAACCAAAAATAACACAAACAGTGAATTATTGCATTGCTGGAAGGAGAAAAGGCAAATAATCATATATATCTACAAAATATTAAAGGTAAATAAAGAAACTCCAGAAAGGAGTGAAAACAGATACAAGATAAAGTATATTAATCTCTTCTCAGGAAAAGGATAGTTGCAGGTTAAACAAAAGCAGTTGACCAGTATTGTATTTGATGGACTAAAGGAATTTTCAGTCAAAATAAAAAATATATTATAGAAGTACTAAACAAGGAATTAATATTTTTCCAAATGCAAGTAGACTAATTTACAGTGTTCCACACTATGCTTTTCCCAAAGGACTTTCACTAGAAAGAAATGGAAACAAATACTGAACATTTCACTCAGCTGAAAATTTTAAATTCTTGAAAGCTGGGAGTCTGGAAAGGGCCCTTTTCTATCTATTCTGTTCCAATTAATCATTTACTTTTGGATTGTGTAGCTGGCATTTTATGGAGCATCTTTATAGATAAAACAATTATGTTACTTTGTTGAGCTGGATCAAGCATAAAAAGCTATTTCTTTTCAGCTGGATTTTATTTTAATGAACTAAATTTCAGTTGCATGTAAAAGTCCCATAAAAATAAAATACCAGGTACTTAATAAGCACTATTGCCAAAGTAGCTGCATTTTGCACTGTGTTGAGTCTCTGCAGTGAGAAACAGGAGTATTTTCTCTTTGCCTTGGTCTCTGGTTATCATGGCTCCTACTTTGATATTGTTCTAGTATGGTGCTGAATTCCTGAAAGGATGAATTCACAGGAAGGTGGTTACCCCTCTGTGTTCCATGACTAATATTTAGTTGCAAATAAAAGTAGTTATGTTCACAGCGTCTCCAGTTCCATGATGTCTAGTTCTCTACTAGATATGAGATTTCAGGAACATAATGTCTCATACATCTCTGTCTAAGTTGGCATGTGAACAAAATAAAACAGTGCTACATGTAAAATAAACCCCTTTGAAGATAGCAACTATTTCAATCTGAAAAAAAAAATTAATCTGATGTACCTTGATTCCAGCCCTCAGGTTATGACTGATGTGCTCATATTGTGGTGAATGCGTCTGTCAAACACCACTACCACCTAAATGTTTTTCCTGTAGCCCAAATTTTCAGGACTTTTTATCTGTTTCTGGGGTCATGATGGTCAAGAAGACCTTGAGAGCATAATATTCTGGCAAAAGCATATTGGTTACAAAATATAAAACTGGTATTTGTGCTGCTTTTCATCAGAACACTGGCTGGTGTCTGCTTTTATTATGTAAAAGCTGGAACTGAAGTATCCTGGCATAAAAATGATGAAGATCTGCTTGAGAAAATACCTGTGCTTTTACTTATGATGAATACAATAAATTTATGAATTCTAGACTCCTTTAAAAACTTTATAAAGGGGTGTAAGGTAATATAGACTGAATAGTTTATGCGTGAGCACAAAATAAATGCACGACATAAAGATGCACCCAAACTTGATGTTCACAATTTCAGACTGGATGCCAACTTTCTCAGTGTCTAAATCCCCTTATATTTGGAGTTTTCTTTTAACATGTTGTAAGTACATTGAATTCATCTTAGTCTGTCACTTAGGATCTTTCAAGAGACTTGCTTTTGCCACTTAAAGAGTTGATTTTATCAACACCTATTCAAAGTAATCCATCTGGTAACAGAAGAAAACTACAGGTTATGAAGAGAAACACACAGAAATACTCAATAATTTCTCTTTGTAGGCCTCTTCAACAGTCTGATTCAGTACAGCTTGGCTGCTCTACTCTCTCTCTACGCCAAAATGATATTTCAGCTTTGTTGAATATTTAGTGGGCCTATTTACTTACAGCGTACAGTATTCATCAACAATTTATTTCAGACCAGCCAGGGTCACTTCAGATCCCTGTGGTATGTCTTTGTATTTTTACTAAATTCAGGCAAGCAACACAGACTGTGATGTATTTTGCCATCAACTACCAGTTAGTATTAATGATACCTGGAAAGATCAGTCATCATTACTTTGGATTATTCCAATATGTGCGTAGAAAGTGAAGTGGGCATCTAGCCAGTTACACTGGCAAAACCTGACAGGAAAAACAGTGGATACAGACAGCAGTTGTTTGCACTCCTAATTCCCAGTGATGCAATGATTATGATTCCATTACCTCAAGTCTGATCAACAGAATTGGTACCAAACCAAATGGTTGCATTTGGACTGCTACTGGTCAATAGAAGAGTTTGGTGATTAAATTCTTTTAATTAATGAATAGACAGAAAAACTGATACTGGCAATTTTTTTCTGCTGTTAAAAGGGTCTGGCCAATCTTGGTATTTTCGTAAACTAACAGCTTTTATTAGAGGGATCATGTTAGAGTCAAGGTGTCAGGTGGTTGCCTGCTTTCTGACATTCACTAAGTCTGAATTTTCAGTTTCTTTTAATTTCTAAACAATACTTCTTCAGACCACTTGTGCTAATAAATGTTCAATAGACCTATCAAATATACATGAGGTGATTTTTGCAGCAGGCATTGCAAATAAGAATCTCTGATAGAATGTCATCTGAGATGCTTATTAAGAAAGAGAAGAAAGGTCATCTGACTTCAAGTTTAGAATACTCTCAGCTCATTGCTCAGGAAAGATTGTATTTGACTTGAAATGCCATTTGAAAGGCAGACATAGTTTCTTTAGCTTTTATCCAGCTGAATGACATTTGTGTTCTGCAGAGTGGTAGGCTGAATAATTTACTGTATTGATGGAAAAATCACTTTGAAGCTACTTACACATATTATCATGCTTCCTATGTGAGCAGGAAGGTGCCTCCAGCCAGAAAGAACGTGAGATCTCAGCCTACACCCCTGCCGCCCTCCCCAAAACTTAGTAAGGTATCAGAGCTGATAAGATCACTGCTGGTGACAGGTGAGTTTTGTATTCAGTCAGTACTCCATTTTCCACAAGAACTCAAGAAAGGTTCTGCTTAAAAATGAAGAGAAGGACTTGCACAGCATCTGCAGAAGCCCTATCCTTTGGTCAGCGACAGTGAGTAAATATTGCTTTTGTACCCATGCCTCAGTCAGCAACAACCCTTGAGGTAAAAATGGAAAATTTGGTGTGGATTTAGACCAGATGTTTCGTCTTTCACTAAGTTGCACAGAGGTTTTCTAAGGAAATAACTGGGTTTGATGAGACATATCCCATCCCTTTTTTTCTGTTTCTTGTTAGGCACTTGATTCAGCACATCACAAATGTCTAGAAGACCTGAGGAAGTGACTCAAAGTCCCAAGGAGAAGTTATACTGATGAAAGAACCACTTAAGGGAATAGAAATCTCTGTTTGTATGAATGACAGCTGAATGTCATTTTTCCTCAGTTTCTGTGGGTGCATGGCACAGCCAAGTCCGCCTGTCCTGACTGTTCTCAGCTGATGGACACACTGGAAGAAACAGCTGTTTGTGAAATTATGTTGTACACAATTCTGCTTAAAGAAGATCTTAGATACACTGAGGGCATTTGCCTTGTGCTCTCAGCATGGAGAATGCAGCTGACAGTCAACTTGGTGAAGCAAAAAGCAATGTGCAGTGGAGGAGAAATTGTGTATCGGAGTGTTGACATATTCTATTTATAAATCTCCTGTTAGTAGTACATGTTCCATGAACAGAGATCACAGAATAAAAGAATCCCAGAACCACAGCATTACAGAATGGGGAGTGCTGGAAGGTCACCTACCACAGTAGATGATCTTGTCCAGCATCCCTGCTCAGAGATGGACAAATGCTGCTTGTAAATCCTTTTGCAGTATGTTTGGTGGTCCCATTTCCACACTCAAATCTCTGGCTGAAGAATTAAGTGTTATCAGAGTGAACTGCTGCTTATACATCTTCTTTTTAACAGCTGTGGTCTTGTACTTCCCATATTGTCACTCATAATACCAAAAATGGATAGCAAATTCCATCCTGTCTTCCTAAGATTCAAGACTTGTTCTTGAAGATAACTTGGACACAAATAGGTAATACCATCATCTGGTTTTAACAACACAGACAAAAATATTAAAGTTGTGATATTATTCAAGGGTCTTTAACCCCTAATTGAGCACAAATTAAAACACAGTATATCAGTCCTCAGAAATATTTCTGAAGTGCTCTGATATTTTAGATATTGCCAGTTTCAAGCTGATAGTACTGTTGGTTTGACAAAGAAGTAGTTCTTTGGGCAGAAATAAAATATCTTGTTAATATCTAATTTAGTGTGTTCATGAATTAACATTTTATAAGAGCTTAGTTTTTTCTCTTTAAAAGTCATAGACAAGTATATGGAATAACAGACTTCCTTATTTACCTTGAATACTCTAATATGACATGCCTTAAGGCACTGGTAGTGCCTTGTAGAAAACAATGGTGCTAAAGAAGGATGCAAGCTAATTAAACAGAAAGGAAAAGTTTGTATGTATGTGACAGAAAGGAGGCAAAACATATGACATGGCATAAATCCCTATTCCTTCTCAAATTAGCAGTTAATTCACTGGTTGAGTTACCCTTCCAATCATAATATGGAAGGAAGAATGAAGTGGCATTTTTTTTACTTTGCTTTTAACAAAATATAGGCTGTATGAAATAAGAAATTGTCACAGAATGGAAGCAGTTTTTATTTTTAACCTTTGAGTGCTGACCTTCACTTACAGTATTTGAAATAGAATTCAAAAGGTGTTTGCCTGTGAAAGTATGGCTGTGAAAACATGAATTATTTTAATTACTATATTTAAATATTTTATAATTGCTATTATTTTTTATATTCTTAGCTTTAAGGAAACAGACTATAAATGGTCAGAAAGCAGCCAAGAAAGATGGATACTTTCTTTAGAGAAAGTAGGATTTTTGAATAGTCAGTGTAAAATTGCAATGAGCTTATCTACAAGTATTACTTCTTGAGCTGTTATCCAATTCAAATGTTGTGTAAATTTACAGTTTCATTGGAAAAACCCACAGATGAAATAGATTTCCATAGAAAAGGCTTTTTTGTTGAGCTGGTGGATTATTCTGTTTGCTTTGACTGAGCACTGGTTCTACATACTTTCCTTCCACTCCAGACACATATAACTGATGGACGTTAGCAAGCAAGAACCTGTTCCCTGAGGGATATGAAGGCGCTCCTATGAAACCTTAAAGTTGGAACTAAATCTTCTTTAAGCTATGAAAAATAGTTTATCTTCTGAAGGACCACCTTTATCATGGAGAAACAAATAACCCAAGCTAAACTTTAGGCTGTTAACTGGCCATCAGCATTTCTGAGGGAAAAAAAAATAAACTTGTGGGAGGCTACATCAACATTTTCTGATATCTTTCAATGCTTCTAAGCTGCAAGAACTGGGGCAGGTGAAGTCTTGCTGTAAAACATGCCAGGACCCAGGAACATGCAGAGATTTTGTATCCATACAATAAATCCTGGTTGCTGGCATCCCTTGGGCTAATAAAAGAGTAGCGAGCTATTTGCAGCCCTGGTTCTCTCTCTCATTGCTTGTCAGCTCTCCCCGTGGGTCCTGGCTTTGTGTGTAGGGAACTGGTGCCTGTTGGCAGTGGTGGCTGAGCCAGTGCAAGGCTGAGCCAGGGCTTTCCCAGAAGGGAGCTATGGAAAGAGGACATCCATCCACTCAGTTTTGCACTTCCTGCCCTAGACATGGAAGGAACCGACCCTCGGCTAACACCCCTCTCCTTGCAAGAGGCCCCTGGGAGTGTATTTAGGGCATTCTGCATTTGTGGAATACCAAGTCAGGTATCTGTAGTGCTGCAGCCAAACAGACCCTGCACAAGGCGCAGTGAGGGGCATCGGCCTCAGGGGCATACAGTGCTTTCTGCACACTGTTCCTTCCCTGTATTAATAGCCCTCTCTTCCAAACAACAAATATAACTTTCTGCTGCAGACAGAAGAATTCCAGCAGAACTGGGCTCTATTCTGTAAAATCAATATTAATCATTTTCAAATTGTTTGCTTGTTGACTTTCTGAGGACAGAAAGAAATCCTTAGGGCAACTTAAGCATAGCACAAACAAAATGTTCAACAACAAGAAAATGTTGGCTTTTTTTTTGCCTCTTACATCTCACATTTGACCTTTAGAATACTCTTGTCATTTAATCGCATAAAGGGCCATAAAATGTGATGAATAACTAATGTCTTACCCATAGTCATATTTGTGTAGTAGAATTCTGAAATTCTCTATGAATTGCATTAATGCAGGTTTAAACATTTTATTACATAATTTTGTGAATTTGAATTCTTGACTGTAGCTTATTTGCTATGAACCATACAAATAAGAAGATAAAACCCTTCTTCATTTTTGTCCCCAACAGCAACTCAATAACAGAACATGAAGTTCAGCTATGCAATTTGGGCTGAATTATTATATTCTTTTCAATAGGTAAGCTGTTTGCATTTTACTGATCATCTTCAAATTGTTTTTTTATCACAATTCCTCTCATACTGCTTTTACCATGACAGTATATTCATAACAGTGATTGGATTCTAGCGAGAGAAATATTTACCCCTGTTCTCTGATAGTTCTCCTTGTGGTTACTGTTTCAAGATGAATGCTACTGGAATACTTAAAGAAAACATAAGCTGTCTGAGATTTAATCAAATTATATGAACATAAAACTAATCACTGTTCAGAAATATAAAGCACATTAAATATTGCTACTGAGTCTATCCTTCTCTCTGGTGCTGGGATAAATTCTTGGTAAATTCATGTAGCTGGCTACACTAGTTTTTTGGCAATATGCAGGAGCAGCTATTGCATCACTTAGCCATAGGAAAACAAAACTTCACCTGCCTTCTGTGCATCCCTCTGAAGGCTGATATACTCCTCAGGGGCGGTTTGTCTGAACAACAATTTCACTGAGATAAGAAGGCTTAGTGTGGGTAAGAAAATTAATAGAGTAAACCTAAGAATGTTTTGTTTAATAGGCCTTCATTTATATTTTGTACAAATGGAATGAGACTGAACAATGCTACAGAAAGGGAATACTAATACATATATTTTCCCCAGAGCACCATGTGGCTCTGATCCCAGAATTAGATTTCTATCCCACACATTGTACTCAAACATAAACAGGAACTACCTCTGCCCTTCTTTTAGTCCCCAGCTTTTGAAACATTAGTGCATCTAGTGCTTTTTGTTCAGTCATGCTCTCTTCATCTCTGCTGTGATATGTGAACAGACACGTGAGCATGAACACATTATGCTCACACATTGGGCTTTGAATTAGAGTTTATTTTGCAAGTCTATTTATCAAAAGTCACTAGTATTTTTAATGCCTTTTGATGGTCTATTGAGTGACTTAATAAGCCCAAAGAGCTTATTTTTCAGAGTGTCATTGTATGAAGTATGATAAACCATATCTGTTACACACGGATAAAGCACTTTTCTTCCACTGGGCAGTGTTTTTCAAAAGCTGCTTCTCACTAATTCACAGTTCTCTTGGATAAGATTTCACCAGCAAGCCTGTTCTGTCTGGCACATCTGTGCAGAGGTATTATCATGGGTAGAGATGAAAATGTTTCAACAAAGTAATTGAGGAATAACATGAAGAGCTGCTGGGCTCTTGTCTGTAAGGTTTTGGCCATATCCTGTATTTCTGCTTTTTAATTATTTCAAAGACCACCTTTACCATATATTGAAACAGAGAGATATATTCTTTTCAAAGCTTGGAGTTACTGGCTACAGTTTTATAGCTCACGGCAAGCACCCCAGAGGCCTTATTAATACTTGATGAATCCCTCTCAATGTCTCACCAGTGAAGAGAAGACAAACAACCTGCTGGATGATTGATGCTGTGCCTGCCAAGGAGGAACTTTAAAGCATGATTCTCTCTTGCAAAATCTGTGGAAGAAATCCGGTCTGATCCGGTGTGATCCTGCAGTAGCGGCAGCGTGAGCTGAGTGGAGATGCAATCTCTGCCCTATTGCTCAATGGAAAGTGCAGTAACAAGTGGTGTAAGTCCTTTAGCAAGGCTTTCAGCCTTCATCTTTGCCTCCTCCCTAACCACAAGGCTCCTTAGATTTCCATGGCGCACTGCTCTTCAGCAATTTGTGGTTGCATAACTGTGTTAGGCTGCACTGGAAAACTCTACATTTTCACTACTTTTAAGTTTTGTTTGCTCGCTGAACCATAAAGATTCAAACAGTCTGTTAATCCCCTTTTTCATTGTTTTTCTTCTCCAAATCATGGACTCTCTGCTTTCTGTGCAGCTGTTTTCCTTTTGTTCTGTTTCTTCCTGCTCCCCTCAGGTGTCCTGACATACATAACCTTTGTCAGATGAGACACATGGTTGGATTTACTGAGTAATCTCCTGTGTGCCTGCCCAAGCTCTAAAAATCAGGCTTGAGAGAGCCTTACCTAAGCATGATGCCATATGGGCAGAGAATCACTCACCTTTCCTGCAGTTTGATGGTTCATAGGAAATTGCAATGTTCTGCAGTCTTTTACTGGAGTAGGGCCATCAAATGGGCAAAGTGAACAAACCTATATTTATTCCAAATGAAATTTTCAGTCACATGGGCATCACAAAGAATCCCTCATATCAAAAAGAATCCCTAAACTGCACATGAACTCCTCAAACTAGAGTAGCCAAATTGCAATTCTGCTGTGTGCCAAGTCTGCCTCAAAAGGGATGATAATAGTACATATATATTTAAAAACTATGGCCATTTTAACTTCTGCAGGAATATTCAACATCAAATACGAACAATTTAAATAAAATACAATTTAATTTCAATTAATACATCTGGGTCCATAAATTTGCCTTTTACTTACTTCATTTTGCTTTTGTAATTGCAACATACTGAAGCCAAAGGGGGAAAAAAAAAAGAGATTCTACTCCAGGGCATAATGAATTATTGATTAAGGCAGCTAGAGCAGTATGAAGCCTTATAGGAAGCCAAAAGTAAATCAGTAAATGAAAGGGTTTTAAATATATACTTAGAAAAAGGGATTTTGGCAAATACTGAAATGAATATTAGAAAAATCTCAAACTGTCTGAATCACTACCCCTAGCTGTCCAGTCAGCCCATGATTTAAATAAATTGCAGGTTAGAGTGAATTGTGTGGGAAAATGAATCCAATAAAGAAAACAGCTTGTAGAAGAGCTAACACTGAAAACGTGGCAGCGTTTAAATCCTGATCATGTGAAAACATTTGTTATACAGATCAGACAAAAGACTTGTGAAGAATAGAAAGACTGAAATGCTCAACAATAGCATAAAATGAATGTCCACTGAAATCAGCGCTCTTACATGGATAGTTCATACCAGAAAAATGAGAGGTTCTCTTTTATCAGGTCTCAAAGGCAATATATTGGGATAAAGTGATGGTAAATCAGGAAAAAAAAATCAAAGAAAGAAAAAACCTCAAAAATCCCCAACAAGAAACCACTTCATTAATCTGATTTATGGCCAAACTCTAAGGGAAATTTGTCTCAAAAGAGTCTGAGGGACATAATTAAATTATTTTCTTTTTGCTCTCTTACAGCAGAAAGTGTACACCAAGATCCTTCTGCTTAGAAAAAGTGAAATCTCTAATTTGGTGCATAGAAAAATGGGGAAGTACTGATATTCCAGCCAGTAATCATATTCAGAAAACATCAATATGGGTTTTTTTTAGGAAAATAGAGAACAGGAAACACATATAAAACCACACAGATTTGCTAAATTTTCTCTCAATGATCATTATAAAATTAGGTTTAACATACCTGTTTAGAATTTGGAAGGGCTGTAATACTACTGAGGACTTCAAAGCAAACTCAGATGTGAGCTCTTATTTCTCAGTATTTTAGTGGCATAATTAGTATGTGGAGCTTTTTAGAAGAAATGTCTTCTCAGAGAGACCATATCCATGGATAAAACTGACTCTCAACCACAATAGTTAAAAAGCTTTCTTAATCTCTCTAAATCATACAGAGACGATTGAAAATTAACGTCTACTCAAGAGGCTCCACGAAGACTATTAAAACTACCAGGAATCTGTAAACAAATCATTAATGTGTCATGATATCTTTTAAGATTAAATGTGTTTCTACTCTGAAAATGGATTCTGCCAAATAACATTTCAGCATTACGTGCACCCTGGAACTCAACACTTTTCTAGTTGGATTTATATATACATTAGAAGGATATATACATTTCTTCTGACTTCAAGTGAAAATTCTTCAGTGGGATATGAATTTCAATTTAATTTCTTTCACCTTTTTAAAACTACAAGTGAGGTAACCTGCAGAGGATGTTGTAATCATAGGGAAATTGGATGAAAAGTGATCCAAATAAGATGAAGTGCCAAATAAAAGAGAATCAAATTGAAATGTTATGCTGGAAGAAAATGAAGGTTTTCAGGAACAGAATATTTTATCTTCAAGTCTGGGAGAAAATCCTCTTCTTTTAGAAGTTGTTAGACTTGAATCTTCGTCCAAAATATAGTCAGCTGTTTTCTACAAAACTGGTGGCCCAAAAACTTAACTCCTCACACCTGTGCGGATGTCCACACAGCAGGCTTTCTTGTTAGCTCCAGTCTGCATTTTCCTAATCCAACAAAATTAACACATCATTTCCTCTTTATTCTGCTTGAAGTTTGTATTTTCCAGAAAATAAAGGTCATTTTTTTTTCTGCAATGAGAAACCAGCTTTTGTAACTTTTGGGTTTATCTTGTAAGCTTTAATTAAATAATTATGGTCTTTAGGAAAACACAACATAGTTAAATTCCCTTTGCATAGATGAGAGTGAAACAGGCATCCCTAGGGGTCATGAACAAATTAATAAAAGGAAACAACAACAAAACATTGCTCCGTTTGTGAATTAAGTGAATTTCATTTAACATAGATGAGCAATAAGCAGAAGAAAATTTAATTACATAAAGGAACACTTATCTCCAAGAAGTTACACACTTGTAGCAATAAAGAAACAACATTTTAAAAGTAAGTTAAAACAAGGTTCTGCCTTACATCTTGATATATCAAGTGATAATGATAATTCAGAGCATTAAACCCAATAGTAACTATGATAGAAAAGATACAATATATGTATGAGAATCACACTATAAATCCTCTCAGGCAAATTAAATTCTGAGAATGAAATCACTAAAAGGCAAAAAGATATTGATATAAACCTGTAAAATTAGAGGAGAAAAAGATATTCACCACACTCGTAAGAGAAATATTGTAAGGAATATCCCTACAAATCTGTGTCATGAACAGTCAAGTACCTGAAGCAATCTCATGTTATTTCTGAGAGTTGCTAGAAGGAGCTATATGAAGTATTTTCCCATTTATATAGGACTAATTAATCAATATTTTAATAACATTTTCTATTTTACCCAAGCAGCTGATTATTTTCTCTTTTAAAACTGCCTCTGCCCCTTAGTGTGCAGTAAGGATGTTTATCTCCCACATTCTGAGTTAAGCGTTAAGGCCATAAAATTGAAGGATAGTTCTTTTTTAGCACTCCTATATGCAAAGCTGTTTGGCTTGCATATTATTTTCCATATTGCTGGACAATGTTTCCACAGCTTCTTTTCTTCTTCTTCCCATTCCCTAACTTTAAAGATGCATCTGCCTGTGTATCAAGCAGCAGCAGTCACTGCCAGCACTCACCTGACCCCATGGAAAGGCTCTGGTGGCTCTTTTGGGGGAGGCTGTTGAGCTGGAGATACCAAGAACCTGGGGTAATGTCACAGGGGGTGTTTGTCCAGAGCGCTGTGACCTTCCAGAAGAATCATCTTGAAAAAGACATCTCTGGGGCACAGGCACATTCGTGCTCACACTGGGTGATTTCAGCTCTTCTGCGATCGGGGCAACACAGAAAGAGAGACAGGGTCTTTGTGTGGGGCTCCAAGGAGAACCTTTATTGAGCCTTGTCCTCAAAAAAATGCAGGAACAAAGAGCCACAGAGGAGCAACCAAAGCAGGGTTTATATAGGGATCGCAAGGGGCAGGGCAGAACACCAGGGCCAATGGGATGAGGGCACAGGGGTGGAGCAAGGGGGAAGGCCCAATGGGATACATTTAATCTGCATGTCACAGCAAGGCATGCTGGGAGAAGTCTTTTTCCTCACCCTAGCAGAGGTGGTTATTGCTTGAGAGGTTTTCTCTCAAGGGGCAGGTGGTGGGTTCCTTCCCTGCTGGCCCGCTGGCCTCCACAGGATACCCTAGCCTCAGGCACAGCCCATGAGCTGTGGCTCTCCTGGCTGTGTCCTACATTAAAATTCTCAGGAGAGAGGCAAGGAGGGATCTGTGACACCAAGTTTCCTGTCATTTGCTTTCCATTCCTCCCCCCACAGAACTTAAGGGCAGTTCATTTCTCTAAGGTCATGAAGGGATGGTGGCAGACCAAGGATGTAGGAAACAGAGAGATTCATGTGGGAAAAAGTGCAGAATTCACCAAGGAAGTCACCAGCCTCACAAAATTTCTTCTGCCTCATGATGTTCAGCTGGTAAATCACAGCACTCCTCTGCAGGGGGAGCTTTATTGATGGGGAAATTTTTGAGATTTGTCGAACTTTCCAGTTGAAGTCTTCACACTTAGCAGTAGAAAACGATTTTTGAAAGGTTATCTTGTTCATTTTTACTTTATATTTTGGGAGGTACCAATATTTGCTATTTTTGAGAAGTTCTGCTAGTTGCCTTTCTGTTATAGTAAACATAAACCCTGACAACTTTTAGCAATCATCCACATAGCATGTGTGTATACATGGATTTCCTGGGAAGATGGATCTTCCTGGGAATGCAGAGAGCATGCAAACATTGGAAGCACCCTCATTTTTTCAGATAGAGGCAGAAGTTTCTATTTGTATCCTTCTAGTGAGATTTCATTAATTAGGTCACTAAAGAAGGAAAATGGTAAAATTTTATTAACAGTTGCCTTCTGCTTTTTATTGTTGGCAAATGTCTGGCAAACTGCTTGCCAGAAGCAATATCTTTGCCCAGCAAGTACACAGCCATAATACAGGTCTGGGGGCCAAAAGAAAATCTTTCCAGGGCCTTTCTTCCAGACAGTATCCTTAGTCTCCAGTTGCAGAACCAAATAGCCCATGTAAGGGAGATGTTCATATTTATTTAGGAACTGTCAGTACAACCAGAGCTGTGCTTTCAATTCTCAATTTTCAGATTTTCTTTTCTGAACATGTTGTTTCTTCAGTCCTAAGTCAACAGGTTCTACAACACATTTTCACTCAGTGTCCCATTACACCAGACAGTCAAGAGTGCCTTCGGAGTTCTGCTTGCATGTTTGTCAGGCAGGGTTATCTTACGGGGAACAATATGTAATTTATGTCTGCAAACACTTTTAATACCAAAAAGGTTCTCTGTTCTTATGAGTAAGTTGTATTCCTGGAGTTATTACATTCCTAGCATTGGAAAGTGTTAGTCTGTCTTTTGCTATCAATGGAAAGATCTCTTTGACAAGCATCCCAATTGCCTCTGCCCGTGGTCGCTCACTCAGCTGCAGCTAATTGCTGCCAGTTACCCAGACAACAATAAAGTGATGATTTCTCCTTGTCAAAAATTTCTGAACCACAAACCACAAAATATGAGCAGGATGAGCAGCTTCTAGTTTATGATACTGGATCTGCCAAAAAAAAAAAAAAAAAACAACACCAAGAAAACATGGCTGATGTACACTGATGTACAGATTGTTTTTGCTGCTTATCTCTATGCCCAGTGCCTTGAGTACCCTGCACTGCCACTTCCATCTCTTCTCCCAGCCCTTGATTCCTCCCATTTCAGTGTTGGGTCTGTCACTGGTAATTACCCATCATTTGAGCACTGACATGTAACTACAAGCAGAGGACGCCTGATCTGTCATTGTGCTTGCTGATGAAATGTAGTGGTGTTGTACATATCACAAAACTGCCAGATAAAGTCCAGACAGCTTGTTCAGTGTCAAGGATGCCAGAAAGCTGAATGTGAATATAGGAAGAGGGAAATACATTTTTAAAAGGGCACAGTTAATTATTAAAGGAATTTTTCTTTTTTTTTTACTGATGAGAGCATTGTAAAAATGAAGTTTTTTCATATTTTGGAAGAAATCACAGAAAACACAAATTCAGACATGTTCTTCAGAAGTTTTGGGAGGCTAATTAACCAGATAATGAGTAGTAACCATAACATACTTTTCTGACCCAGTACATGTAAGGAATACAAAAATCAAGGTCAGAACAAATGATACCAGCACTATAGATTGAATAATTAATATTTGTGATGCAATATCTATCTTTTTGCATTTATTATTAAAAAATATTTCATTTGTTGAATATATCAATCCATTAATCATTTATTAGATTTTAATTATAATTGTAACCTCCAAAACACCGAGTGAAAATACACATATCTATTCGTATTACTCTGATCTGATGTGTGTTTAAGTTCCCAAATATTTCTCATATTTCTTCCCTTTAGCTGATAACATTATGGAATTCTTTATTGATTGCGGCTTGCCATCATTTTCAGAAAAGCATAATCCTATTGATGTCATAACTTATTTCTGAGGTTGTTAGACATCAGGCCATGGATTAGAAAGGTCCTTAATTTAAGTATCAAGAACACAGACAGCCATAACAACCTCAAAACAGCAAATCTAACTTAATTTGTTGTGACAGAAAGTGAAGATGAAGAAATTAAAACTGCAATGACTCTAATTTGAATTGTTGTAAATCTTAGGGCTTATGTGGGTTGAATTTGAATTACATAAAATCAAACTAATTTCTTTCATAGTCCTTACTGAGAATTGTAACTTCACTCAATATATTTAAGCAGTTCGGTGAAAAGACTGGGGTAATAGCAGAGTATTGGAAAAATCAAACCAGAAAGCAGATATAACTTAAAAGAATACAATGTCTTTGTTGATTAGGTTGTTGGTAAATAAATCTTGCAGAGTCATTTAGCCACTCATGCCAGGAACACTAAATCTCTCCCTCTGGGACTTTCTAGGGTAGACATCTCCTGCATTGCACCAATGCATTGCACTGGTAGCAGTGATACACATATCTGCCATAGCAAACACAGCCTCAGTTTTCTGCAGAGTTTGTCTGTAAAATAATTTCAAATCGGGTCCTGGAGCACATCAGATGGCTTTATTGTTAGCATGGATTGTTGAAATTGTCTTTATAACTGATGCAGTGTGGCACACTGAGCAGCAGAAATAAGGGAAACAAGGGGAAAAGGGTGTCCTTGTCTTAAGCAGAAACTTTATAGCTCACTTCTGCATTCCAGGAAAACTCACAAAATGAGCTGATAAATCCTCTGGAGTGTTTATGAATATGCATCTAATTTGCTGCAGGGGAGAAGGGATTGGCAGGAGGGCTGCAGATGTGATCCCATGTGTTTCTGTTCACTGGCAACTGACAGCTTTAAAGAGAGCTATTTTTTCACTGTGGGTATCTGCTCACATGAGTCAGGTGAATATATGGGGCTGAGGATTTGTGTTAGGTTGATATGGCGTTAGCTGATTCACATGAGTGGAAAACCATGAACAAAAAGGAAGAGCTTTCTTTAAAAGATGACGGGTAGTGCCGTCTAATAAAAACAAGATCCTTTTTTTTCATCCCCTTACCTTTGCTTTCTACAGGAGTGAAGGTGTAAAGATTAAGATTATCTTGCAGAATAAAGCAAGTCAACTATAGGTGTAAATATTGTAAATAGTGGAAAAGGTTGGTACTCAATGGAAAAAAGAGAAAAGGTAGAAATAGGTAGACAAAGGAAGGTTCAGGTGCGGAACCTGCAGATTTTTAGAATCCTGATCTACAACACAGGCATCTCCTTTCAGCCCAGTCACCTCAATGCCTCATATGGTCAAAGGTGAGTCAGACTACTTCTCTCCAATGAGTATAAGTGGAATATAATCCTAATTATGAAAACTCTAAATTACTGTACGTGACAATTATCACCTATTAACTCTTGCATAAAATCTACAACTAATAAAAGAAATCCTGCTCACAGTGGGAGGAAATTTGATTAGGTGGTGATCCATTTGTATCCATTTACTTAACAGCATGTAGCAGGCATATTTATAAAACATCATTCTCTGTTTTCACAGTTAAGTCATACCTTATATTTAGATTCACTTGGTTTCCAGTATGATAAAAATGACCATAACAAACTCTGGTATGCATGTGGTATTGACCTCAATTCCCAAAGGTACTCTGTCATTCAGCAATAGTGGAAATTCACTTAACACTTAAAATAAGATGGGCCCAAGTAAATCTGTACTGAATTAGAAACTGTAATATACAACATCACAAGGCAATTTCCATGCTTTCAAGGAAAAGAGAACAGCCTAATTTCCTAATTCATTACATGCTGCTCCACTCTGATACATGTTACTGAAATTATTCCATATTTATCTTTAGTGATCAGATACTTCATAAGAAATCTTGATGGAAACCAGCTCACTGTGCTGCTCGATCTTTCCTAGCTTTTTTATTTTTCCCTTTTAAAATCTTCAGCTTTAGACCTGTAATCTTCAAAGGTTTTCCCACTCCTTTTAGTTCATCAGAATGGATAATTAATGTAAGTGAAAATCTATGTTAACATAGCAACTGGTAAAAAAGTGTGGCATCCTGCCCCTAAGGAAAAGGGAACACCCAAAATTCTTAGATGCCCATGTTTGAAAAGGAATGACAAAAGTCAGAGGGTCCACAAAAACTTAGAAAGTTTTATTAGTAAACACTTGGCATGGAAATTGGTATAAATTAGTCCCCTCCAGTATAAACACACAGCAGTGGATTTTGAATGAAGGAAAGCACGAAAGGGAAGGAAGGAAAAGAAAATGCATCAGTCCTAGACCCAGTGTTAATTCAGGTGCCGGAGTGTTCAGGGTCCTGGAAACAGCCCTTGTGGACTACTGTTTTTATTTATAAGTTTCCCCATCCTGGAGATAAGTTTATTGCTTTCTATGCAAATTAATTATCATCTGCAGTTTGTTCTTCTAGACATTTCTGAAAATGAGTCAGGGGAGTTTTGGAATCATTGATGATCTTGATCCACCTGTAGCCGCTTCCTGCCCTCATTTCTGTGCTCACATTGAACTATGCTATGCTCATCTCCAAGGGCCAGAACAAGGATGTCTGTCTCAGAAAGGTGCTGTCCTACCTCTGGATTGCTCCCTTCCTCAGCCACATCCTGTTCTTTCTCACAGTGGGTTGTTACCAATACTTGCTTGGCTCCACAGCTATCTGGCTGTCAATGTTTGAGACACACACATTTGCTCTTTTTTTTTCTTAGGCTTATGTGAGGAAGTAGCTAGCTCAGCTTGGGTTTCTCTGCACAATACTGCAATGTACTAGAGAATAGAGAGATATACCTTCCCAGCCTGCTAACCTGAAAAATTTCCTTATCATTGAAGAAGAAAGCAGTAGTTCCTGTGACAAATTTGGTTTGCTATCAGTTTTATCAGAATCATTAATGACTGTACAAAGCAGAAACTTGACCTCAAGTCACCATATTTGAGATACACCTCTGCAGCTTCCTAGTTAAAGTCTTAGTCTGTGAAGTTACTTTCAGGATCCAGTTGAAAGCATTAGTGGTGAAGAAAACAATCTAAACTCCTCTTCAAGTTCATTCTTTACTGTTTCAGGTATAGGAATGCTTGCAAGTGTTTATCTTCAGTATTTTAGATGCACCTCTGTCTCAGGCAGCAGTATTACCTTAATTGAGAGCACCTGCTTATTGTTCATGCTGCCATGGTGACACAGCAGTTACAGAAATTAGTAAAATGTGATCATCTCCTCCGTTCTACATTTTTCTTTGCCTTGTTCCTCTTACTCTGAGACAGAAATGTACCACAATTTCTCCTGTAGTGGTTTGTTTTGCTGCACTTGAGTACAAGACAAGATGTACCCAGTGACTTCCATCAAGATCCCCCTGGATAAGTGTGTACTCCAGCACCTGAGCTCTAAGGAAAATGATGCTGAATATTTATTTTGTTTTCCAGTTGCTTAGCTAATCAATGGTCTAGACAAATCACATGTCTCTGATTCTCCCTCATTTCTGTAGGAGTTTCATTAAAGGATGCACTAGAAAACCTCTCTTCAACAGAGATTGAAACATGACCTTTTCTTTGTATCCATCAAAAATGTAAGCTATGAAATGAAAAGTCTGGAATCAGGTTTGTTTTGGTTTTTTTTAATATGTACATAATATTAGAAGCATAATTTAGAAAGAGTGTGTCATGAACCTTGGAATAGCTGCTCAAACTATTTTTTCCTGTTTCATTCTGTTTACTTGAATTAGCTAACAAACAATTCAATTGCAGTTGCATTAAAAGAGTCATTTTGAACAAGTTTTTTAATCCCTTTTTTCATTTGGTGAAAATTGCATTCTGATGATTCCACACTATATGTTGATTCACCTTTTTCACTGCAAAGCTGTTTCAACTACAGAGAGAAATAAAACCAAATTGGTAGAAGAAGCTAATCTGCATATGTGATATTGAGAAGGTTGAAGCTAGAAATTAATTCTCTTTTTCCATAGTTTGCAGTCACTTGTCAAACTCTAGTAGTCTGTCTTTAGGACACAGTATTAATTATTCTCAGTATAGTCTTAAGGCTTCTGTTTTTCTATTACATTTGATCATTCCAATCCTGGTTCTTCCTGGCCTTAGCAGATAATGGCTGTGGCTTTCCCCTGTAACTTCAAATAAAGGAACATGTGACTCAAAGTTAGAGATTAAGATCCTCACAGAGACAGTCTGACATTCTACCTTTGGGATAATGTCTGTCTCCACCCCATGCAGTGAACACTTACATAGAGCAAAAGCAATAACAACAGCATGAAGTAGGGACAATCTCTACCTTTTTACTCCACCAGGTGAAAGCCCTGGATATCAGGTTTTAGAATTTTTCATCTTCAAATGGCAACACTAATTTTTAATTGTTTTCTGTCCAGAAGCAGAATTTCTGCAGTAGTGATACCAATTGCCTTTCAACTTTACCCCAGTTTTCAAGGATTAACCAACTCTAAACTGCTTGCCTACTCCCTGACAGCAGTGTGCATTTTTAGGCTTGCACTGTGGCTGCATCTTTTACAAAATGTTTATTTTTCCATCTCCATATTAAGTCTGTAGAATGATTGTCAGGTAATTACAGAACTCAAGCAATCTAAAAATTTGCTTTCTTGATTGATCAGTAGAATGTAACATGACAGACAGCCTCCAATGTAATAAAGTTTCACAGCTTGACAATGTCAGGTACTGTACCTATGAACCAGGAGTGTCCTCAGCATTGACTCACCCATGAACACAGTAAGGAAATGACAGAATGACACTGAGAAAATTATTTGGTGTGAAGCAGCAGGACTTTCTATAAAAATACAGAAAAGGAGAAGTGGAGATCATGATGTGGTGGGAAATAGAACACAAAATCTCACAGTTCCCTGAAAGTAATGTTGACTTGGCACCATTTTTCAGGACATGGAGCCCAATAAGGAACAAGGGATGACTCTCTGCCACACACTAAACTATATCTTCTAAGCTTATGTGACTTCTGTGACTGTGTACTACACAGGTGGAAGAAAATTAGTTGAAGACAGATATTTTCAAAGAATATAAATATTAAATAGATATGCTCAGAAAATAGGTGTCAGAAAGAATGCTATTAAAACTTTCTAATATAGGCATAGTCTCAGATTGCCTGCTGACTTTCCCTCGCTATTTTTTTTTCTGAGAGACCTATTTCAACATATTTCTCCTTTTGTACTTAGAGAGAATAGGACTGAAAAACTGATAAGAGTCTCAACTATTGAAATAAGCCAGAATCCTGGCTTAAAATTATGTAGGTCTATAAATACTACCTTCCATAGGATTTATATCACTTTGTAAGACCTGTCACTCTTCCTCCATGAAATCAGAAAAATGCTGGTAATTACAGATTTGCTTAGCAGCTCCACAATCTGATATGAAGTATCTGCCTGTGGTGCTCTGTGGCCCAACAGCTCTACAGAAAAGGGACAGGCAAAGTAATGTCAGGGAAAACCTTTGGGTTACATCATAAAGCAAGTAACCAGCTGGTGGCTTGCAGTTTTCATTCTTTCTCTGGGTATGCTTTTTACTTAGAATCTTTATTACTATTACTTTTATTATCATTACTATGGTGTATAAATTCATCCAACTACCTCTCTGAAATTTGTTTGAGTATCTTGTTAATGACAGCATCAATAAACAGTGTTGTATTAAACTGGAATTCCTGGCTATTTAAGTGTGGGTAACTCTGTCCTTCACTGCACACTTTAGGAGGGACAACACCTACCTTTTAACAAGTCACTAACTTAACTAATCTCTAAACATTTCATACTTGAAAATGTATTCAATTTCTGTCACTTTCCTCCACTTTTTTCTGCATGACATTAAATTAAAAACTTGAGAAAACAGGATTTGTGAGTAACGTCTTTAAATTGATACTTTTTTTCATCTAGCCTGTAGTGCTCAAAGGCTTGTGCCCAGTTATTTTCTGTTTTAATTTATAGAGAGGGAGATAAACTGAATGGATGGATTATGGAGATTAGCTACTTGGATAAAACTGAAGCCCTTGTTCTTTGTTTAATGTGATAGTGTCTTTCCTAAAGAATTATGAAAATGACAGCACCTGAAGTTGCTGTTTATTGTTAAGCTCATCTGCATTTTTTCAATTATGAAACAACTCATCCTAGAAACCCGAGGGAACGTGAATTATTAACTGAGCTAAGACACACTTGTACTAAAATCTTATGGGAAATCACAAGATTAATATCAGCTATGCAGTGAATGTGCCTTTTGAGTTTTATTCAGAAAAGACAGAGACTGCTTATTATATATGAATACATAATTTGCTTATAATATACTCTGGTTTACTGCATTGAATTTTGTATACATAGAAAATATTAGTCCATGCAAAAAAAAAAAAAAAGAAATTTTGTCTAAAAAATTAATAAATATTAATAGACACCATAACACAAATATAATACTTTATTATATATGGAAGACACTTTCTTTGTTAAAATTAATAAATAGACAATTTAAACCCAAAAATGCTATATATGGAAAGCACTGGCCTTTGATATTTGTTTTTCAGAAAGATTGAGTTTTTATAAAAATTTGATGCAAACAAGACTTGACCACTTATAGGTTTGAGATTTTACAATGCACTGCACTGTTCCACTGTGATGTGTTTCTCACCAACTTTCAATAGATAAAATGATAATTCCATAACATCATAGGAGATTAGAATATTTATTTTCATTAAAAACCTGTTATAATTAAATATAAAACAAACTTGTACAGCCTCATCTTTTGCAGCTTCATATTTGGCTAAAATGAGCTACCCAATCTTATATTTTCTCTTTTATTTAAAAAATATTTTTTAAGGAAATTTGTTTAGCAAGAGGCTTGATGACATTTGTTTACTAAGATCCCTAATTAGCAGTACTAGAAAATAATCAGTCCCTAACCTACAATTTCTCATTATCACTTCTTCAATATTGCATGCTATTAACCAGCTCTGTGCCTTGAGCCTCAGCAGGTTTTCATTTCTGTGATGCAGATAGTGTCATTCCTGGAAAGGTTTCTTGAGATGCTGCCACTGCAGAACAGGCAGTCCTGCTTTGTGATAAAATAACTGCCAGACAGCGAAGACTTGAACTCTGCCTACAGAAACCTGGTCCAGTTCTAAAAATCACCACGGCCAGCCAGCCTGGGTGGCTTGGGAAAGGGAAAGGTGTTCTCCATGCTTGTATTTTATTACCTGGCGTATATGTAAGACACCAAGCTGTAGAAATGGGTGTTGTAGAGAGGAAAGGCCATAACATTTCCTCTTTGCCTGTCAGTTAATACCTGTGTCAGTGTGACTGACTGGAGACAGAGAAAATGGTAGGTGGAAAGAAAGCAGATAAGAAAGGATTTATCCCTAGGACATTCACCTTTCAAATATTCATGGAAAGACATTCACCTTCTCTCAGTTCAGTCTCCTAAATTTTCCATAGGACAATATGAAAGTTAATTGTCTTTGAACTCAATATGGTCCTTTGACTCTGCATGGTGAACACTTCTTTGCAGAGACTTACTTGTCTCTTTACTCCTCTTGCTCCCTTTAAATCCTACTAATTCCTATATGTTTTCCTGCCATAATGCATGCCTCTTCCTATGAAATTCATTGGAACTGGATTGTGCCATGCAAGTCTCTTTGGTTTTCATTCTAACCTTCCACAATACTACAAAGTAATTTCCTTCCAGTATGTAGGAATGGCTGCAATGGTTAGTGAAGGACACATTACTGACTAATACCTAAAAATTACAGTACAAAGGGTATTTAAACACTGGTTTTTCTTGATTTCTGCAGCATAATTTCTATGAGGAACTATTTATGTGAGTGGATCCCTACTACTATATAACATTTTCCCAAAATATGTATATTGCATTCACCTCCTATCACTAAGATTTTCCCTGAATGCAGGTCAAATCATTCTTGCTCTTCCAACAACTAGTTATTTTTCTGATCTTGCAATAAAGACCTAAGCAGTGTACAAAGAGAGCTAATAAAAATAACAACATACAGCTCTTTCTCTGATGATTTGCTGTGTTTATTATTGCAAGGAATCAAGTTTCTGATGCAACTCACAACTGATGTAGTGAGTAGGACCTTGTAATCTTTTTGAGTATCAGTGTTGAATGTGCCATATGCCACAGTATGCTGCCTTCCCTGGTCTTGGTTTGCATGACACTTACCCATTCCATTGTGAGCCCTGCATATGCTGTGTGAAACACCGCAGAAGTATAACAAAAACTCCCTCTATTCTGAATGTACTAGAAATTTAAAATATATTAATGTATAAATGATGTGCATGAGAAAACCAAGAGGAGTGATTAGATAATCTGCCGTATCACCTATTTCTGTATTTAAAGCCTATAGAATATATCAATATTAAATCTTTAGCAAATAACACTTTGCCTAATTAGGAAAAAATCGTCTCCACCCCTATTGTTTCAATTAAATAAGCTGTTTTTTTCATTTCCCTTCTGACACCATTTTGCATAAAATGATTGGAGTAGAATGCCAGCTGTGTTGGTCTCCTGAGAAAATCCATGGAGATTTTACCAGCATGAGATGTGATCATTCTTCTGCAGGTGCTATGCCTACTGAAACTCTTTGTCAGTATTTCTAAAGTGTTCCAATTCTAAAGGGTCACTTCCAGTTATTAAAACTTCTCCTTGTTTCAACTTCTCTATAAGGGCTTGTTGGTTGGAGATTTTTCTGTGTTCCCAGACAGGGATTGGGTTGCAGAGAAAATGGAGTTAATTGATTTGTGAAATGGGTGGTGACAGCTGAGATGTGGGACTTTTAAGTAAAACCTAGGTAAGCTGTTCATATTCTTAGCTGAGTGTCTGATCTGGTTAGTTAGGCTCTTCCTCGTACCTCAGCTCTTCTCCTTCCAAACATAGGATTTTACAAAATAACCAGACTCCAGTGGGAGCTAGTTGATGTTTCTTTCTCTAAATATCTTGGCATGAGAAACATTCCTACTGGTGGAGATTGTGGTTACAGTTAAGAAGCCAGGCCTCCCAAGTCCTGGAGCAGGGCTCCTCACAGTATACTATCATGTGAGAAGCATATATCCTCTTCTCAAGACATAACATGAGACAAGAGATTGTGCTTTGAGTGATGAATAATCCTAAAAAAATATGAAAACTTAGTCCCAGAACCAGAGGCCCACCTGCGAATGCCATTGTGTACTTACTTAGCTCATGTAAAAAAACCCAGAATTCCTCTGGGTAGCATGCAAATGCAATGTTTCAATTGCACAGGCAATGCTTTGGTATCTCAGACAGGTTTCTAGTATAGCCTGGTGAGGTAAGTGGAATATTTGGGATCACTCAGGTTGTGTGAGTTTCACTCACATGCCTCTGGAAGCTGCTAAGTGCTCTTTGGACCTTGGCCCAACTGCTCCACACAGCACAGAAGAGAAATTAAGTGAAATTTCTCACTGTAAACTGTTTGCTAAGATTAGCTTTAGGAAATGTCACTAAACTTAAGCCACAAGAGGAGAGGTGCACTATAAAAAGAGAAATTTTCATTAAAGGGAAATTTTCATCAAAATGGCAGTTTTATAGATTATACTCTTAAGAGGCTGCAGGCTTTTATATGCACTTCCATGTTTAATGCTTAAATTGGCCCCTGCTCTTCAAGCAGCGTTATACCAAAATTTTCTGGGCAGTCATTGCAGCACTTTTCTCATCTGTTTAGCCATCTGGGTCCTGTGGTGACACATATCCATGGTATATCATAAAAGGGAAATGCCTGGTCTTTTCTGTGAGCTGCCACATCCAGCGCTGGGGAGGGAGCAGGGGAAGCTGTAGTGTGCTGGAAAGGTTTGTGAAACCACTGGGCAGCATTGCTTTGTGCTGCTAAGGAGATTGGCTGCAGCTGGAGGAGAGAGCTAACTTCCTTGGGTAGAGAACAAAGAAAGGAGCTGACATTTAATCAACAGGGAAGAGAGAGGGAAATGAAGTAACTGTGGAAGAGCACGGTTGATATTTCCAGTCAGTTCTGGCAGAAGGCAATCTCATCTGAACTGTATTCCCTTCATTAAAAGGTTATCCCAGGAAACAAAGGTAAAAACAACAATACCAAAGAATTAGCAGGAACCAATTGTGGCTGACTCCAGAAGAGATGAGTCCAAAATTTTGATTTCTGAGCATCAAGGAGATGAGGGCTGAACCCACAGTCCTGGTGCTCCCAAGACTCTACCTGCACACATCCCTGAAGGGCATGCCTCTCTTTAGCCACAGCCCAAGGCTGCTGGCAATCGTTATGGGCAAAAATGTCCCTTGGGAACACTAAAAGGCTCCATGATTGACCTTTTGAATGGCCCACTAGATAGACTGGTGCAGCACATGTGATTACTCCCCTGACAAGGCTCTACCTCCACAGAGATTCGCTTGGGAGCCTTACAGAGTGTGCTGGTTTTGGCTGTGTGGAGTTAATATTCCTCACAGTAGTTGTTATTATTGGGCTTTGTATTCAGTTTGGACTAAAACCAGCATTGATAACCAAGGGATGGTTTAGTTACTGCTGAGCAGTGCTCACACAGAGCCAAGGCCTTTTCTGCCACTCATCCCATCCCTACAGCAAGGATGCTGGGGTGCACAAGGAGTCAGACCCCAGCTGACCAGAGGGATATTTGACCTCATGTTCAGCTATAAAGAGGGGGGAAATAGGAGGAAGGGGGCAGGTGTTCAGAGCAGTGGCATTTGTCTTCCCAAGTCATGCTTAGATGTGATGGGGCATGGCTTTCCTGGACATCACTGAACACCTGCCTGCCCATGGGAAGCAGTGAATGAGTTCCTTTGCTTGTGCATGCAGCTTTTACATTACTTATTAAAATATCTTAATTTATATCTTTACCCATGAATTTTCTGACTTTTACCCTTCTGATTCTCTTCCCATTCCACAAGGGAGGAATGGGGCAGTGGATGGGTGGGACTGAGTTGCTGGATGGGGTTAAAGCACAACAAAAGCCAGCGGACAGGGCTGTCATCACCCGTGGTTCCTGGTTAGTGACTAATTTTTCTTCTCAAAGCAAACTGTCTGTGGGAGATAATTAGCATGTCAGGCAGTAACAAGCCCATTCTGAGCTGTCACTGTTCCCATCAGTTCCCATCTTCCCTGCTAGGAGCAGGTCCCTGATCACAACACTGACTGCAGTTGCAGATGAGTGCACATCATGCTTTATATTTTCATGGTCTTCAATATTTCCCATGTACAGGTCCTAGATATGGCAAGCTGGAGTATATGAGTTTCTACTTGGTGAATTTTAATCTACTGACAACAGACTCTTTTGGGGGTTTTTAAATTTACTGTTTGATGAATAATTTAAGTCAGCATGTCCATTTTTATAACAGCTTATTGAACTGGACCAGAGTGCCAATCTGGCTGGAAAGCAAGCTTCCTAGAGCAAATCAGTCAGGGCAGCTCCTCATTTTGACTTACCAAGTACCCACATAAACATTTGTGCCAGGACAATGCAAAAGCTAATTTGGGGACAGGAAGAAGTGGCTAGGTTGCTTTTGTTTGGATTTTGTCTGGAAGTGCTGGCTGATGATGATCTAATGGATGTGCTGCAATGCAGCCTCCATTGCCTATTGTGGAGGGCCTTCAGCACAAATCCCAGACTGCTGGTATTTTTTAACCATGATATGAAATCTACTGCTCTAAGCATAAAACAGAGCCATGGCATGGCCTTGTGCTTTCTCTGGCTCCCTGTGAGTAAACCAAGTCAGGATAAACTGCTCCACTGAGGGTGTTTCTGGTTGTGAGAACTATTTGGGTTGTACTTAGTGGGCACAACTGATACTAAAACTGGCAAACACAGTGGCCCTAACAGAAAGAGAATACTTCCCAGACCACGATTCTGTGAAGGAGCACCTAGAGACCTATGATGAGCATAAAGTGCTCTCTCAGTATCATTGCATTCCAGAAAAGAGGGAGCATTCTGCTGAAAACTGGAAAGGTCACCTCAGTTACAGCCAGAGCCACCATAGTGGTTGCACAGCCCAGGAGCAGACACAGAAATTGTTCACCGTCCAAAAAGAAAATCCTATGAAAAATACTTATCAAGGAGTAAAAGACTTTGTAGAAGTAGTCATTTAGAGAGCTTAACCTTGATAGATTCAGCCCTGAAAAAGCAGAATTTACCATCAGTTCCAAACCAGCACCATTACTATGGTATTCAGCAATCATATGTCCCCCCAAAGGACACCTGTACAAGTTGTTTAAGGTGCAATTCTGCCATAATGCTGACTGGTGATTTGCTCTACCAGTAACCCCATCCCCACAGACTCTGGGGGCTGGCTCACAGAATTAGAAGCCCCCAAGCGATTTCCTGATGGGTCAAGTTGGCACTGTCAGGTTCTTAGAAGAGAACAAGAGGGAAGAATGTTTGTTTCCTCATTTCTGATGCATTCCTCAGTTTGAGTGTGTCAACAGATGGAGTAGGGATTAGTGATAAAATAATGTGGCCTCTTAGCTTATGTAAAAGCAGTCCTAGAATGCTGTGGATTTTCTGATGACTCATTAAATGTACTCATGCAAAGTAAAGGGTGCTTAGAGTATAAATAAAATGCTCATCTTCAGTGAGTGTTTGCTTTTGATAGATAATGTCAGGGGAATGCATGAATGTTTGGAGAAACATGTATAGAAATGTTGAAAAATAAAGAAAATCTGTTATTTGCTGTTTGTGATCTAGCCTGAAACTCTATCTGTTGATGTGGCAGGACTTAGGACTGCTCGCTCTGTGTTCCACGTCCTGCTGAGACTGTCTAATAGCCTTTTGCAGACTGACATATGTTCCCCCACCTTGTGTCTGAGGCAGCACTCGTGTAGCTGTGGCTGGTGTGGCCCAGGGAGCAGAGCCCTGCTCCAAATGCACAGCAGGGTCCGTGGTGGAGGGGGAGTGCTGCTGCAGCTTGGGGCTGGTCTGTGGCTTGCAGTCTTGGTGAGCTCCTTGCCAGGCTCTGTCACACCAGGGACCAAGCTCACATAGCTGCAGAAGCCAACAACCTCAACCTCTGAGCATGCAGGTAAAATGCCAGATAAAAATTGTTTGTTTTACCAGTAAAATATACATGGTGAGGGCCAAAATTCATGACTGATATTTAGCATTAGGCATGCCAACCGTGATGTCTATATTATTTCTCTCCTTCCTTTTCCAGCCCCTGAGTGAGGGGATGCCTTTGCTTTTGCCTGTGGGGCTCTTTGAGACTCCTTTTATGAAACTAAGCCAATGACTGATATGGGTGAAAAATGTCTGGGGAAAGGCAGGATTTCCTATATTTCAGCAATTTCCTTGATTCAATTCACAGAGGCAAACACATTCTAAATCATTTTGCAATGAAAAGAGGCCTTATTCTCAATCTGTAGAAACACTAATGTCTTATTGCTCTCCACCAAGATAACAGCACTCTGTACCAACACTGCCCACTCTTCCCAATGTTATCATTTCCTGGCTAACCATCCATGGGCAAGCTGAGCTCTATACAGACGAGCTACTGCAGATACTGCTAATGGCACCAGGAAGTTTTCTGATGGGCAGAGGCATTCCATGCTTGGAGAGAAGCTGTAAAGATGCAAGTCCTACACACCCCCCTAGCAGAGGGTTTCACACATGAGGGATGCATTACAGGGTTGGGAGCCAGGTGAGTTGAGGAGCCCTGGTAGCTGAGGCTAAGGCACAGTTATGTACCAGGACAAGCAGTCACATCACTGTTTGTGACAGTGCCTGGGATCAGTTCCCCCACAGACATCTCCTGAAATTTAAAACCTCACTAATATTGTGATTTGGTAACTATCTGATATTGCTGGCTACTTCCCACTATTCCTGGAAGCCATAGAAAGGCTGTAGGATTTAGGGAGAATGGAGGAATATCAATAAATTTATAAATCCCACTATTAAATTTTTTCTTCCTCACCCCAATTGAACTTGGTAAATTTCCTGATTACCCTTATAAATAAGAGCATTTGACATTTTCCCTGAAGGCTATGCAACAGGAGTGGCTTTACAATAAGAATGGTGCCACTAATAGATTAATAGGTGCAATAATGCATATAGCAGTATTAATAGGATAGGTGAACTAATTAGGCAAAATGAGTGGAATTTTGCTTTTGTTTACTCATCTTTTGTAACTAGGACTTTTAAAGGTTAGACAAAACACAGGAAAACAAAATTCACAATTCTTGTTTCTCAGTTCTCACTGTATTTTCTCTTTCCCAGTGACATTTTCATTTCCAGCTCTACTCTGGCTTATCCTCCATCCTCTTAAGATCTATTTCTTCAAAGAAAAGAGAACCAAGCCTTTTTAAAATATTCCAGTGTTTAGTCTGCAAAAGAAATAACCCTACTAAATACTTAAGTTTCTTTTTCTTTGGATAAGGGTAAGATATAATTAAGAAAAGCTTTCCTAACTAGAAATAACTTTTTCCACAGTTGCCCCTCATTGATGGAAACTGGCTATGAAATTGTTTAAAAGACGAAACCCAAACAACACTGGTTGAGCTCTAATTACCTCAACATGCAATCTGGTCCCTGATAAGTTACAGGTGTACTAATTACCAAAGAAGAGGAACAGCCTTGCAGTTAATGGGTCACAGCTGTGATTCATCAAGGTAATAGTGATAAAAAGGGTGCGTTGGCTGGTGAGAGAAAATCTTGTGAAGAGGGCTTGGAGGAGGTAGGGGAGCCTTTTCTCTCCTTGATTGCAAAGAGCTGTTTGGAGATGGAAGGTAAGGAACTTGCCCCTTCCCTCTCCTCTCTTTGAGTGTAAAGAGCCATTACTTCTCCAAGATTTCTAACACCTGAATCTTATAGGGCTCTTGTAGAGTGTAGCAGGCTGAGACCTGCACATCTCTCTGAGTGGGGCCTCTTAGAGCAAAAGAGCTCTCAATGTTGCTGTTCTGGTGGATCCATCACTGAGCTACAGCACCAGAGCCTGGGATGGGTTAGATCATAATCAGAGCCAAAGAAAGTTTGTTATCCATAGATCAAACTCCATTTATATTTCCTTTAGCAACATAGGTGTTTTTTTATGAGTATGGGCTGTCTAGATTTTTAATTCCTTTTGTGTTAACAATACCAAAATAAGTTAAAACCTTTATAGATGATAACCTTTAGGTTAAGTGTTGATAAGATTAAGTAATGTTAAATTTCACTGTGTTTAGGTTTAAGTACTCTTAAGTTATATTTTATCACTTTGATATTCTGTTAAAATTAAGTTTAGTATTCTTTGTTATTAGAGTAAATTCATTCTAAGTGTTATCTCAAGTTTTGTTAAAGATATGCAGTTAATTTTTTAGATAAGACCACTCTGGTCAAAACAGCTGAGATGATACAGTGATACACCTGTTTGTGAGTAGAAGATGATGCAGTTCATTATATCATTGATTTCATCAAGTGTTCTTTTCTTCATTACCATCTCTTCTGTTTTTGTTTACTTGAGGTAACATCAAAGAATAGTAATTGTTATTAGAATCAAACTGCTTAAAGTTTTTGCTTTGTTTTTTAATATATGATTGTTTATAAAATGTTGTCTTCACTTTCTTAAACAGTTACTGCTGATATATTGGTTGTATAATGTGAGTTTACTGATTTTTATGATAAGCATTATTTATAGAGTATTGTCATTATATTTTTAGCTGGCTTTCATCTACTTTTTCCATCTTATGTGATCACCTAAAAGACATGTGTTGCTTTCAGGATCCTTCTTTTTGCTCTCTGCCAACACCTTTTAAGTGCTATTATGAAAAGACTTGGTTTTAAAATATTCTAGGTAAGCCCCACCAAATAGAGCTTGGGCTGTGCCCAGGCCCTAGCTCTGCCTGGACATGATGCTTGATGCCAACAAACCCAGATGTTTTCTACATCAAAAAGTATTCAAGTCAGTTTGACTTGACAATTTGACCTTGTTAATATAACAGTGAAATGTATTTATAAAAGTAAACTTGGAGAATCATTATCCAGACTGATTATTGGGCATTCTACTGGTTTAAAGTTTATCAGTTGTTGCAGACTCTGATGACATAGTGTTTTAATTCTTGGTCATCATCTAATTTCACATGTGTTAGTGACTGCATATATTATTTGAATAATTCCTAGTTGTTACAGCAAATTTCCAGGTGTTTTTCCAACATCACACAGGCAGAAATTAGAAGTCCCTGCAGGGGTGTGGGTTTGCTTGTATCTCAACAGATACAGGATTCAGGTGGATTCCAGCAGAGAAAGGTGAAATACTATTGAATGCAAGAAAAGGCTGAGCACTCCACAACCAAAGAGGCAGATGTACAGACATGACTTTCTCAGTGATTCCAACTTGAACCTGACATTTGGTGTTTTACCCACAGAAGACTGTGAACTTTGGGTTCCTTCTTAAGTGTGGGAATCAGTAGTGTTGTAGAATTTTTGTTAGATAATAGTTGAAGGGAAATATGGGGCTCAATCAAATATGCTTTTGTCTTTTTGGTTGCTTTTAGTAATTCAGATTTGCCAGTTAGCCAACATTTGGGTGAGTTTAGCTAATGCATCAGGTTTAGATACCATATCTGTCTAACCCAACCCCAGAAAAAACATTTTCTACCTGTCTAGTTCGTGTGCCAGTGGATGCTTGGCCAAATCCAAAAGAAATTAAAGCCATGCAAGATACCTTCACAGGATCATCCACGTGGGATCTTTGGTCCCTAGTAGATGTGTGGGATTGGTGAATTCCTCACCTCCCCCAGGCATCTCTTGAACCTCAAGAATTAGAGGACCTTGGTTCTTTAAAAATGCCTTTTTGTGCTAAATTGGATTATACAGGAAAAAAAATCAAGCTTTAGTTAGATGTTTCTCCTTGTATCATGCTACAGACCTATTGATGTAATCTTACCTCTTTGGTTCAATCTGCATTTAATGATCTCTCTTCAATTATCACAGGGAATGTTTTTCATTTGTGGAGATAAAATTTGCCCTGCTATCCTGGCACATATCAAAGGTGAACCATGTAGCACTGGAAAACTTAGATAGCTAGCATCCAGTGTAAAAATGAAACATAAAAGTAAAAGATGTATCAGTCAATACAAGTCAGACTGCAATGATTATTTTCAACCTCGGAGTTTTGGAAAAGGATTGTCAGCATCTCTTTTTCTGTCACAACTTAATTCAGCTGTGGCTCTGAAACAATTAGATTGACTAGGGTGTTGGCTGAGTAAGGAGTTCAATTCTACCTCTCTTGCACTGAGTGATATGCTAACAGATGTCAACAGTGCTAGATATGCAACCTTGCAAAACTGGGCTGCAACTGATTTTTCTCTTATTTGCACATGGACATGGATGGGAGGATTTTGAAGGAATGTGTTGCATGAATTTATCTGATCACTCAGAATCTATTTAAAAATCATACAGCAGCTCAAGGAGGGTGTGTCAAAGATTAGAGTTGATGATAGAACTTGGTTATATAGTTTGTTTCATGGATGGTATTTAACATTATTGGTGAAAGAGCATTTAAAATGGGTTTATACATTTTAGTCATCATTAAGAGTTGGGCTAATCATGGTGCCTTGTTTTCTTCAATGCCTTTGACAAATGATTGACAAAGCTATTAAGGGAGGGGGAGATGTTGGAATGCAAGCCTCTCTGAGTTCCTCAGAGAGAGATGAATGTTGGGGTTGAATTAAAGCCTTTAGAGAAATTAAGATATATTAAGCCATATAGGTATGAAGTAGGAGCATAGGTTTAAGTAGAAGTCTAAATTATAATTTTAAGTAAGTAGAAATACGCTTTAAATGCCTTAAGAAACTGTGCTAGCTACTAAAGGCCCGGAGGCCTAGTTTAAAGTTGAATAACTTAGCTCCAGACATAAGAACAATGTGGTAGAACTTTTCTTGTGGCTCTAGAACAGATAGAAATATATGCATAAATAGAACTAATCCTATAAATAGATCAACTTATATGTATACATTTTAAGTAAGAAAACAGTATATTTACATAAATAGATATTATATATATGTAGTTATTTAGGTAAGAACTGACACTACTTTTGTACTACCTTCATGCATTAGAATCAAGTTTAGATTGGTTTAGAAATAATGTTTTAGAATTGTGGTTTTGGCTGACTGGATGCTTTATGAATAAAACGCCCTACAATGGGGTGTGATCTACTCAGCTATGACCATGATGACCATCAGCAACCACGAGAAAAAGTGTGTCTTCGTATTGTAAAGCTCCCATACCTTCTTGGTGATTTCTTGTGGACAGCTCCTTGCAGCACTGACTCCTTCACAACCAACAAACTCCCACTTTCTCCTCAACCAGCTAACCCACTGTTTTGTAGCATTTGTCTCCTCATTGGACACAGCTGTGGCCTGTTAAGGGCAGGCCTGTTCCTAATCTTTGGTGATTGGTACAGCTGCAACTCCTCAGGTGGGAGACTACCTTCTGCACTATTTTCTTACGTTCTATCCCTCCACAAAGAAGATAACAGAAAGAAGTAGTAAAAAAGGTGTGGTCCCTACTGCTGCTGCTTGGGACATTGGACTCTGTTTCTGGGAATAACTTGTGCTGGTGCTATTGCTGCTCCTGCACAGAACCTGGGACTCTTGACCAGAGAGCAGCCTTGCAGCTGCTGCTTTTGCTTGGGACTCTATGCCAGAAAGCTTTTAGCTTAAACTTTTAAACGCTCAGCCTTCAAGACTGATGTATTCCAGCAATAAAGAACATAACAGCAACCAACACACTGCTCTTGTCTCATTGAAGACTCCAGGCCCAAAACAGCCTTGAAAAGAAACTTGCTCCTCTCCTCAAGTATGAAGATCCTTTGCAAGAAGTCTTCTAAACCTCAGGCTGAATTTGCAAATTTGAACCTTCTGTACTAGATTTCATGTATTTCTTAGTGTACTCATAATCTACATGGAAGTAGTTTGCATTTTTGCCAAAAGCCCAGCAGAACAGATGACAAAATTTCTGCATCTTGAAGGCCAGATAACACTTGTGAAATGAGTCAACAACTCCTAAATTTTCCTACTAGAGATATTTATTTTAAGGAACTTTGGATTCTATTTATTTTTCATGAAGCATTACTTAGATTGATGGGGGGAAAAAAATGGGTGCTTGTTTGAGCAAGAAAGCCTAGGAGAAAATTAAGGCAGGGAGAGTATCTTTTACTGGAGCTTTAATAAATAACTACACACATGACTGTATTTACAGAAATATAGCTGAGGAGAAACTCCAGACTAAAGAATGATCCTGTGGGAAAATTGGGTGAAATTGCAATAATAGGAGGAAGAACAGTAATTTTATGTGGGAGAAACAATGCTTTGCATAGAAAGTGACAGTAACAGAACTAAACTTCAATAAGAAAAAGGAGAGCTTTGCAGAGGAATAGTGCAGAAGTTTCAAAATAAATTAAAAATAAGATTAAAGTAAATTAAAAATAAGATCAAAATAAATTAAAAACAAGATTATTAAATTAAAAAAAAAATAGGTAAAAAAGGCCAAAAAGCCTCTTCTGACCTGGACTACTAAGTCTATTGGAGACTTATTTCTTTATGAATTAGGTCACAGCAGCCTGAATTCCTCATGCTAAGACAATTTCACAACACCTACCTAGTTTCCTCCAAATCTGAGTAAAAAATGAGCACTTACCTCCTTTTTCCCCCACAACAGTTTCCCCCTAACAGCTAACAAAACTGTTTTGATGATGGGTGCATTTCCAAAGGGAAGGGCAATTTGAACACTCAGCCATGAAGAAAGTTTGTGAAGCACCATGTGCTTGCTGTCAGTGAAGGAAGAGGGGCAGCCCTTGCATCCCAGCCCTGCTGTAGGTTTCCATCACAGAAATTGTCCTGGCACCTGTCACAGGACCACAGCCATTGCTGGTTACAAGGTGATGGTCTGTGACTGTCTCAGTTTGTCAGATACACATCCATTTGTCATCCTCTTGTCTGTTTGGCATTGTTTAGACAGACTGTGAATTTTTTCTATGTAGATCAACTGCAAATATTTCCTTAAAACTTTCTTATATTCTTTGTCTTTGAGAGTACTCTTTGCAATATTGTACTGCATTTAGTAAAGTTCTAATAAAATTAATCCTAAGTCACTTGAACTACATTTGGCATCTTTACTTGCTACCTTCATTCTCTTTAGACTACCTTTGAATGCTTTAATTTCAAGCTTATATTGATCAGCCAGACCTGGGGACCAGAAGATATTTTCTCATGATTTTTAACTTTCATATGTGTACCATATATGAAAGAGGTGTTTGATGTTACAGAGAATGAGTATGAAGAGCTGTAGTTGAAGTCTTCATGTGATGTTTTCCTAGACAAAGAGGATAAAATTGTAATAGTATCTGAATTCTTCATTCTCAGTTCTTCACAGACAGTTGAATTCCCAGGCTGATCAGTGGATAGACTGTGCAGGATGAGATTGAAAGATTTGTGTTAAATGCAAAGATGGAGCCTTCACAGCAAAACTTTTGACTTCTTGAAAGTTTCTTCAGTCCAAAGAGGAAAAGTTTCTGCATCATTAAGCAGAAGGGAAAGATTCTTGGTGCACTCTGGAATATCTGAAGTCAAAATCTTTTGATATATTGCAAATGAACTCAGTGATCCTTCTGGGTCCCTTCAAACTCAGACTAATCTTTGAATCTGTGATTCTATGAAATATATATGCACAATAATGCTTAGGCAGTAAAATCCATTCTGATTTCTGGTACAAGGAGACATATGATCTTGAACAAGTCAAAGAAAATGAGACAAGACAAGCAGTAAAATTCGCTTTACAGTGAAAAAAGGAAAATAAACAATAATTTGACACACTCCTCCCACCACGCATGGCTTTTAAGATGGTTCAAAAAACATTGTCTGTATTATTATTTCCCTGTTTTCTTCTTGTGTGATGGTTGCGGCTTCCTCTGGGAGAGAGAGAGAGAAAATATTGTCATAAAAAAGATGTGGAAGCTTGGGGACTAGCAAAATAAATCTGAAAAAAATGTGATTGATACAAAATGCTGCTCTCCATTTGAGTGCTATTCAGCATTTAGATATCTTTATTGAGGCCTTTCATAATAGACCCCAAACTTGGGCATAAATTCTATCTATATTTTGCATCCGGAATTAGAAGGGACATTATAGATTTACTGACCCTTAACAAAAATCTTGAAGAAAGAATTTTTGTAAGGAATGTCATAACTTTTAAAAGTTTGAGTATACATTGCAGAAATAATATGTGAAGTAAATTCAAAAGACTGAGTCTTGGAGCAGCCTGAAACGAAAGGAAATTACAGCTAAGAAAGCAAAAGGGAATTATTGATGTACCATAGCTTTGAGGGGTGACAGACCTGAAAAATTAATATCTGATATCAGCATCTGACTTACTGCACAGTGAAGCAAAGGGGAGATATATCCAAGAAATATCCAAGTAGAAGGTGGCAGAAAAGACATGAGACAACCTCTTCAATGCCAAATCTCAAAATCAGAAATAATGAAGAACTATGACCTTCAAACTGGAGGAAGTTATGCACCAAAACGTCTTTCTTTCTCAGAGCAGTGAATATGTCTATAGTGGATTAATAATTAGAGAACACTCTGTAATGCCTACCATTAGGTAGTTATTAAAATAATTTATTACTTTTTAAATGCTTCAGCCTTTCAGTGAAATTACTTCTCTCTCCTCTGAATGTGAAATTTCTGCTTTATTCCTAAAGATTCATCCCTGATAATACAAGATTTATATGTACCAGATAATGCAGCTTTAAATACCAAAGCTTCCCAGTCTGCAGGGCTCTTCAGGGTTAGAAAGAGAGAGGTCAGTTAAACCTTTTTTAAGGAGATGCATCTCTCTAAAACAGTGGCAGGCAACTTCAAAATACTGTAGGAAATATAGGATGTGCACCTTAAGTAAAAAAGCATCTAATTAATATTATATATAAGTATTTTAATAAATTAAAACTGGCAACTTTTATACGGACCACACCTCTCATTTGGTAAGAATTAGATTAATGGAAATATCAATATTTTTTTTCTCTCTCAATTCCTGGTAAAAACAGCTCATCTGCGCATTCTTTGTAGCATGTTTGTGCTGGATTATTCTACTGGTTAATGCATGTTCTTTCATCAAAAACATTATTGGGTCACAGGGTTCTGAAATGTTAATTTTTAAATAATCACAACAAGCAGAACTGGATTTTAGCAATGCCTCAAGGTGTCTTCACCTGAAAATATCTGGGGATTTTCTTTTTCTTTGTTAGGATTTGGGGGACATTTTCGGGTTTTTTGGCATTTCCTGTACTACCCTATTATGAAGTGTTTTTTACTTTTTGCTTTGTTTGGCTTTGTTGTTTTTCAGCTACTCTATTAACAGACTTAATACACCCTTTTTACACTAAAGACAAACCATTGTACATTTTACAGCCAGGACTTTCACGTGGTTTCCTTGTTATTATCAAATAGCTTGGTGTCTATTGTGGGAACTAACCTTCTGATAGACACCTCAAAAACGTAACTATGGCTTATAATTACGTAACCATTCCAAACAGAACAGAAATAATAAATGCATAAATGCCATCAACGAGACTCAGCAAGAGAACCTTCTTCAATACAAGGGTTGCGTTCTGGGAGAATGGTGCTGTGAAATTCCAGGACTCTGGGAGTTAAAGCTGAGACACTCTTGTATTGGAAGTATGTTTGGATCATTTTAGTGTTTTATATTTATTCTTTTAATTTTTCTCTCCCTTAGAAGTCTCGGTAATTGCTTTCTTGGTAGCTAGTGCACTCATTTCCCTAGACAAAGAGATCAGAAAATAAATAAAAATAGTTTCCACTCATGTTTCTAAAACCTTTGAAATGTTTTTAAAAAAAGAGGTGTTGCTGATCTTGAAGTACCTGTTCTGTATAAGACATACCTGATTAGAGTCTAATACCTGAGTGTTTTATTATGGTGATAATTTTGAACAGAGGCTTTAATAGAACATACAGCAACATGAGAAGACAGGAATTGTTAACACATCTAAATTGATTAGAAATGCTGAGAGGAAGGATGGGTTGTCTTGGCAGAGAAAGTATGAGACTCAAAGACTCTTGTTAGCGTAGTCACTCAAATATCAGCTTTGAATTTTAATTTATCTAGAGTTAGTAATTAAATGGGCCAAAAAACCAGGACTATCCTAATAGAAACTGCTACTAACACAAGGTTGGGGTACATTAATGCATATGAGGAGAGAGAGTAAGTTATGTGTGATTCTCTGGGAACTGTAGGAATGGGGTAGAAGATCATGCATGTAGGATCTAAACTAAGCTTAGTTTTAAACTAGGAGCTCATCATTTAGAAGGCTGTCTGGGAAAGGAAAATGTTGATATGTTACTTGTCCATGCACATGACTGTGAAGAGCTCCTGAAATGTAACCATGAAAGTGTCAAATATTACCAGGTAACGTTTTTGTACTGGACAGGAAGAATCACCAATATCTCTGCAGCAAGGCAATATCACACATAGCAGAATGTATTTTCCTGAAAAGGAGAAAAGAGAATTAAAAATTCATCCACACCCAAGGTGCCATTAATAGAATTTTCTAATTGAGATGAGCTATGAAATGCAGCAACAGAACAACTTTTATGATCTCAATATTTGCAGTACTGAAGATAAATTTAAAAAGAAACCTCTGTCGTAACTACTTAATCTTAAAAAGTAGAATGTGGCCAGGTGTTTACAGGGTGTTGCAGGCAATGGTGGAAAATAGGATACATTTTTTTATGAAATAGTACATATTGCCTGAGTTAAATCTTGATTTGACATTTGAATTACTCAACTTTCTAGTAGTGATTGTTCGTTAGTTGTTAATTAGGGCGCTTTCTTGGCTTGCAAGGCTTGCCTATAAGCAGTAATGTGAGGTGCAGGGATCTGAGCTCTCAGAGATCAGAGTGGTGAAGCCACATGAGACAGAGCCCAGCATCACTCAGAGCCAGCTTCAAACAGCTCCGTGCTGGCCCTGCTGCCCAGCTGGCTCTGCTCCCTGTGAGCTCAGGCTCTCACTGCCTCTGCACCCAGGCAGGGATCTTACCAGGCAGAGCTTGCAAACAGCTGCCCTCTGTGAGCTGGCCCTCAGTGTTTGTATGGCTGGAGTCATCAGAATCGTTCTCTTTAGGAGCTGGAATGCCTTTATGCTATCGTTGGTTCTGGTAGAGGAGAAAGATGCCCTGAGGGATAACAGAGAGCTTGTGTTATGGAAAACTGCAAAGGAAGGAGGATAAAGAGTGAAGCAAAGATAGTCACTGGTGCTCATATACTTCCAGATAGTTCTCATGGGGTGATACTAAGAATATATAATGTAATGACAAGTTGCTGTGCTTTAATAAAATAACCAACAGCTTTCTGATTGCCTCACTGTCTTTGATGAAGATCTTCTAAGTTCCCTTCAGAGGTAAACTTTGTTTCACAGTGAGCTCCACCCCTTCTGGTGAGTGTTATCTGCTGAAAATCAAAAATCAGAGTCAACGCATTATTTTTTCCTTAGGAGATGTTGAGTTTGACAGGCATCAATGTATATTTTCAGAATCTGAATGCTTGCACTTCTTGGATGGCTGGGATAAAATATGTGCCGAGATGTACTCCAGCTGTTCAGGAAATGATCCTTTATATTGTTTTATTAGTAAGAAAAATGCAATCACAAGGGAAAAAAAAAACAACCACCACAAGAAAAATATTTCAGTACAGAATTTTAATAAAATAAGGGAAGGATAGACTGATCTAATCTCAATCTGTCTTAACTTTTTACATGACAAAAAATAAACTCAAATTATCTTTAAAATTAGGTATAAAAACCCCTATACATCCCTGTGGCAAAATGGGAAGGTGAAAGGAATGTGTTTCATCCTGTTGCAAACAAGCCACTGTATCAGCATTTCAGATCTCAACAGAATTCTGTCCTCCTGCAGTTTAATATGTTTCTAAAAATATATATTTTCATGGATCATCGATTTCCAATTCCCTTCCTTTGACTGTGAAGATGTAAGGAAAACTATTTTCTAGAAAAACCTTGTTTTGAGTTAGGAGCCTTTCTTGGCATACTGCTTTGGGCACGAAAAAAATATATTTTTCTTTCTCTGCTCATTTTCTCTCTTGTCACAGAAGGAATTTTAAAGTTCTGTCTGACTCATCATTATGCTTCCAAGAGAGGGGGTCCTGTCTTCCTTAAACTTGCAGCACAATAGCAATGTACCACCCTTCCAGCCTCAGATGAAATCTAAGGCAGGCATGGATGTCCTTGCCAACTCAGTGAACTTTCAAATATGACATTTCCAGGGACAAGTCATAATAAGCAGTTAGACCACTCACATCTAGAAGTCCTCTGGAGAAAGTCTCAAGGGTGTTTCTCAGCTGTCTGTGTGGGATTGAGTCACTGCATTACACTCAGGGCAATCTATCCACAGTGACCGAAGATGTTTTTGGGATACAGGCAAGACCAGAGGGGAGGAGGCAGATAGCTGTTTGAAACAATGAGTGAGAAACCTGTCACTCTGTGGGGATATTAATTTCGTTAATTTCCTTTGAAGTATTTGGTTAGGAAAAACAAGTTAATTAACACATGAGGAATAAATTTAATACAGTTCGCTTTATTATGTGCTGTGAAAATAAAAAATTGTACTTGACACATGCCTAAGAAATCACTTAGATTATAACCCAATTTACTTCCATGGAAAAAGGATCAAACTCTACATGTTTCTACTAATGATGATTGTTTGAGTTCTCCTATGGTCAGAGAGGTTTCCCATTTTCAGAACTCCTAATTTATATTTACTTTGCAATAATTTATATCACCAATGAGAAATTTAGGAGATACAAGGAACAGAGCTGGCACAAGAAGAACATGAAATAATATGTGCCAAAATTATAAGATTTAACTTTAAATTGTTACAATAAACTATAATAAAATTATTAATATTAGATAATATTTTTTCCACTGGTATTGCCTCTTTTTTGTCAGACTAGTGTTGACTGTTAGAGTAAGTTTTGAAGAAATGAATCAGTAGGCAAAATACAGAGATGGAAATAGGAGGGCAGCATGTATTCACTTGCCTTATAGAACAGGAAGCAGATAAATGTTCACCAATTATGACCATCGTGTTCATGCTTTTCACAGGTAAAGTATACAAAATGTGTTGGTAAATCTATATGTTTGTATCTATACCTAACAGAAAAGATAATTACTTCATCATTGAAATAGAGCTGTTAGACTGACTTCATTAGCAACATAACAGGATTTTGTAATTTTCTTATTTTTATGAAAGCCTTTGAGAGGGAAATGGGCAACAATGTGAAACATCACAGAAAATTTGATATATGCAAATTCAATTGCTTAGATTGGAATCTGACAAGATAATAGAAGACCATATACACAAACATATCTCTGTCCAAAGAACAATAACTGAATTTTGAAAAAGTGATAACTGCAGAAGAAGCTTTTGAAGCTATGATTAAACCATTCAGGGTCTTTTCTCATGGTTTACAATTTTGCCTTAAAATCTGACTTGATTTCTAAGGTAATTACCTATTAATATTTTTTCATTAAATGATGTGCTTTTTGCCATACCATTTACAAACATTTTCCTACATTGATTTTTTATTCAGCAAAGAAGTGAACTAAGATAAAGTAAACTAAAGTTGAAAAAAGCTTGACAAATGCCACTTCAATGAATTCTAGAAAACAAACAGCTGAAACTTTCCAGAGAACAATTTGTGGCGGGTGAGGTCTTATTCCTTCAGGGTTGTTTCAGCATAAAATGAATGAGAACTTACTGTTTGATGTGTCCTCTTGTGGGCTCCTCCATACAAGGGAGACATCTACACACTGGAGAGAGGCAACAAAGGGCTACCAAGTGATTAAGAGACTGGAACACCTTCCCTATACGAAATGACTGGGAGAGTTAGAGCTGCTCAGCCTGGCAAAAAGAAGGCTCAGAGGGAAGCTTGAAGGAAATTAATACCTAAGGGAAAGTGCAAAGGGAACAGAGCAGGCCTTTTCAGAGTGGTGTGCCATGGCAGGACCAGAGGCAACATGCACAAACTGAAACATGGCAGGTTCTCTCTGAACATCAGGAAACACTTGTGTACTGTGCGGGTCTCCTTCCTTCAAAACATTAAAAAACTGTCTGGAAATGGTCCTGATCAACTGGATCTGGGTGTCTCTACTTGAGGAGGGGGATTGGACAAGATGGCCTCCAGAGGTCCCTTCCAACCTCAACCATTCTATGATTCTGCGACTGGTGTCCAAAAACATGTAAAACACAGGTAAAAAATCGTGAAACTTGATGTTATAGTAGTTTGCTATGGAATGCCTTGAGTCAGATAATATGATACTGAGTCAGACTTTAGGAAGACTTTTAACAGTGTCAGAAAAAAGAGAGGTATGAAAATGAAGCAGTAATGGGGACAAACTATAAATGAAGTTAATTCCTGGATCCTCGTACTGAGTTAGCTTCTGGTGCAAAATCAGGCTAAATAGACTTTTTATATGACATGCCAAAATAGGTTTTGGCATCAAAAATACATACAAAATGTAGAGATAGTACCCATCTCTACACATTAGGTACTTAAGATAAGTACAGCATGTGTCTTCAAATGGCAAAAGTAAGTGTAAGAAGATCCAGAAAAGAGTTTTTCCATTTATCTGTCAACTGGAGACCCTAATGAATAGATATTCATGCACCTAAAATATACCAGCAGAATCACAGCATCAAAAATACGAAGTTTTCTTTCAAAGAAGAGATATTAGTGTTATAGCTCCTTTATTTATTAAAAAACAATGGTCTGAGTACTTATTCTGAAAGTGAAAATCTTGAATCTATCAGCATCCTTAATGTGGGCAGCTGCCACCAGGGATATCTGTCACCAAGATCAGCCTGAATGAAGGCACTTTCCAAGCCTTCTCTTGAAACCAAGGCTATTGTGTGAAGCATACAGTGAAAACGACAACTGAAAATAAGTAAGGAATTCAAATTAGATGTCCATGGTACAGGAATCTCCATATGGATGAAGTAGCTAAGTCAATGGAGCCTGGGGAGCTCTCCAGCTGACCATGTGTACCACTCAAGTTTGCAGGACTCAAATAACTCTCCATAGCAACAGGATGTCCCCTGACTTTAATGAGATTCAATAGCCCAGTATTTCATATTCCTCTTAAGATTTTTAGTTTTAGACCTTCTCCTTGTTTATACTCCTCCTCATTTAAACTATGATAGGGAAAAACTTCATACATATGCAAATTCTCCACAGACACCCTTATTTACAATTAATAGGATTGTGAAGAGAAAGAGGGGAAAGGTGAGGAGAGAATAAGGACACAAGAATGATTAATTACAGGAATATATGACGTACATGATTTCCCAGAGAGGGCAATTGGCACAGAGTTGCACTCCTGCACAATTCTGTGACCACAGAGAAAATTTCAGTTAATGCCTTTGACCCACTGTTCTACAATTCCACTAAGAAAGGAGGCTTCAGAAGGGATCTAAAGCAGAATTAGGAAGTACCTGCCATGCAGAAGAGAAATTTTACCTGAAAAGTGGCATGAAAAAATGTGAAGGGCATGACAAGCAGAGCCCTGGGGGGTCAGGGTGATATCAATTGTGAACAATCCTTGCATAATCATTTCAGTTTCCCTTAAAAAAAATAATTTCTTGTTCCACTGCAGTGAACAACAAAACCTAACAACTTTTTTCAGTTTTAAGAAAAAAAAAAAAAGTAAATAGTGGAGGTTTGGTGTATTCACAGAGACAGAAGCAGCAGGGAATATTAGGTTCTCCAGCCACTTAGAGATTCACTGTCACTCACACTCACCTTTTGGTTAATACCAGCTGAAGCACATGACATGCAATTGCTGCTGCTGGTACTGAGCTGTTATGTGAGTTAACACAGCAGGAAAAGTAGCCTGGTTCATCAAGATAACCTGAAATTAGAGGCAGGGAGTAAGAAGGCAGTGCATGAATTTGGAGCACAGAAAAGGTAATATTGTCTGATTGCAGGATAATGTCTTAACTCTAATGTGCTGTCCAAGTTGCTAATGGGTTCATTGATTCTTGGGCTAGAGAGGACCATTAGATCCTCTAGTCTCACTGGATACAAAGCACTGTCTACAAAATCTTCCAGAAAGAAGTGAAGTCTAATTTTGAATGTAGTGTGAACCAATCATTGCCCTTAGAGTTTGTTTCAGTCGTTAATCATGCTAATGCAAATGTAGAAATGAGCCTACCGCTTCTCAGTAGGCTGATTCTTTCAATGCTTTTCATTTCTGTGTAGGGGAATTTTATTATTGCATAATTTTTTTTTTACTTTATGAAATATTGATTTAATAGAATTAATTCAAGCTGCAGTATTTTCTTTTTAAATACCTGATATGTGACTGCCTCTGAAGGGCATCATTTACACTTTCATTCTGGCTTTCCCTGGTTTGGCAAATCTCTTCTATAGAATTATGGCAGCTCTCTGTTGGAGGGCTGGCAAGAAAGGAAACATCAAGAGTAGCACTCATTTGACTTAACTCTGTCTACATTTGACCTAGACTCCCTTCTAAGTCAGTAGGAATAAAGTGGCAATTTTGTATGTAATTCATCTAATCTGCCTTAAATATCTCTCTAATATACTTGAAAATATCCCTTCATTTGCTCTAAGGGGAGCCAAGGTTAGGTAACTCAAATATAGACATAAGATTTCAGACAGATGAGTCCTGCTGCAAGTAATTGACCCTGGATAACTTTCTTTACCTATTTTCCTCACCTTAAGGGCATAAAATTATCTTCTGGGAGAAAAGGAAAATGAAAGTAAAAGGTGATGGTAGGAAGTGCTAAATTCTGGCACTCCTTGAAGTATGATGTCTTTGAAATTTATTTCTTTCCCTATTCTGACTTCAGGAAAAAATAGTTACATCTTTTGTGCCTCTAAAAAATGACAAGCATATAACATTTCTATATTATAATTTTGAGAAAAGAAGGGGTGGGGATGACGCTGATTTCCTTTGCTGAATGGTGTTTGATTTTAGATTTTACACATCCTGCACCCCATGGCTCAGTCCCCAGTTTGTTCAAAGCTCCCAGAAACAGTAATGCATGTTGTGTTCATCAGAAGGTGAGAAAAGGGTTTGTAGTTTATTTGATCCAGGATACAAGGTGTATGTTGAGTTAAACAACTGAAATAACTGTGCCTCTGATTTCTTTCTGATTTTAACTCTAGTCCATGACACACAGAGGAAAATGAAACTCTCCTAGAGAAAATATTATTTTTACAAATGTTAAAATTCTCTTGAACTGCAACTGTAAATAGCCAATTAGCCATAAATATTGAGAGCTTACCAGACACAAATATTCCCGTATTTGATCAGAGTTCAGTCACCACACACATTGCAAAAGACCTTGAATTATTTTAACATTTTCTTTAGCACTGGTTTGATCTTTTTTTGCCCACAGTATGCTATATGGAAGATAAAAATAATAAATAAACAGATATTGGTTATTTTTTAGTATTTACTGAAGTCACCAGTAACTCCCTTCCGGAAGGTAAGAACATAGGAATAAGAGTGTTGTTTTTTGTAATGTGCTCACTATATTTTAGTTTGTTTTACTTACTACAAACTGTTTCTTGATCTCAGCAGACACAATGGCAGATAATTAAGTCAAAACACTCAGATCTGTGTAAACTAAGTCTGGGTGACTACAAGATCCCTGTACATTTTAGTTTTAAAAAATTCACAATCACTTTTTTTTCTGACATTTGCAGATATCACTGTTTAACTTGAAAATTTAGTCCAGATTTAAGCGGCCTAAGTTTTTTGTCTCTCAGGATTTAAAGTCTTAGAATAATAGAGCAGTTTGGAGCGACCTATTGTCAGGAATGTCTTTCACTGGACGACATCGCCCAGATTCCTATCCAACCTGTCCTTGAACACTGTCAGAGGTGGAGCATCCATGCCTGTGCAACCTGCTTGTGTGTCTCACCCCCCTCATAATAAAAATTTTCTTCTTTATGTCCAAAAAGAAAAAAAATCTCTCTTCTTTCAGTTCAAATCTGTTACCCCTTGTCCTTTCACTGCTACTTGATGAAGGGTCTTTTACTGCCTTTCTTACAAGCCCCTTTATGTAGAGAAAGTCCACAGCCAGGTGTTCCCAAAACTTGCTCTTCTCCAGGCTGAGCAATGCCAAAGCTCTCAGCCTGTCTTCACAGGAGAAGCGCTCCAGCCCTCTGATCATTCTTGAGACACTCCTTTGCACTCCCTGCAGCAGGTCTGTGTCTTGTGCTGGGGATCCCAGAGCTCCAGGAGTGGAGTAGAGGGGCACAACTACCTCCCTTGAGCTGCTGGCCTCACTGCTTTTGGTATAGCCCAGGACGCAGGTGGCTCTCTGTGCTGCAAGCACACATTGCTGCCTCACATCTAAATTTTCATCAATTGTTGTTTCCAAGTCTTTCTTAACAAGCTGCTCTCAATCTATTCATCCCTCATTCGGATTTGGTGTTGGGGCTGTGCCAACCCAGGGGCAGCACCTTACACATTGGCCTTGTTAAACTTTATGAAATTTGCATGAGCCTGCTCCTCAAGTCTGCAAAGCTCCTTTTGGGTGGCATCCCTTCCCTCTAGTACATACACTTTACCACTCAGCTTGGTGTCACCTGCAAAATTATTAAGTGTGCCCTCGGCCCCACTGTCTATGTAATTGATGGTGTTAAATAGTACAAATCTCAGTATGGACACTTGAGGGACACTGTTTTTTACTGATTTCCAGTTGGACATCAAGCCATTGACCATAGTTTTTCAGACACTTTCACCCAGACAATTTGTTTACTATCCATCAAACCCATATTTTTCTAGCTTAGAATATTGTGTGGGAAAGTATCAAAGATCTTACAGAATTTCAGGTAGGTTACATCAGTAGTTCTTCCCTTGTTTGCTGATGCTCCCTTGTCACTCCATCGTGGAAGACAACTAGTGAAGTGGGACACAATTTGCCCTTGGGGAAAGTCATGTTGGTTGTCTCTTATCACCTGCCTGTCTTCTATCAGTTTTGACAGGTCTTCCAAGAGGATCAGTGATCGTACTGGGCACAAGGTTTAAGCTGACAGGTCTGTAGTTGCCAGCATCATCCCTTTTACTGTTTTTAGAAGTTCTGTGAAGTTTTCCTTTTTCCAGTCCCTGGGGGACTTTGCCTGATTCATATGACTTTTCAAATATGCTAGAGGCTGGCTTGGCAACCACATGAGGCATTGCTCTCAGGACCTTGGAATGCATTTCATCAGGTCCCATGGGTTGTGTACATCGTGGCTATTTGAGTGATCTTTTTAGCCCCTGCCTTGAGGTTCAGTGGCTTGAGATATATGGCAATAGAAATTACCTATGAAAACTGAGGCCAAAAGCATTGTTTGAGTACCTTAGCCTTGTCCATGTCAGTTGTCACTGACTGTAGTTTCTCAAAAACAACTTTGTGCAGTCCATTCATTCTTCTACAAACAGGGTAAGCCTCCCTGACCCTCTCTCCTTAAATGTCCTTTCCAAAGAGTTCTTGGCCTGCAATCTGGTAGCCTCTTGTGAAAAGCTGGTTCTAGTTTTCCATGGGCAGAGAACACACTCTTACATATCCAGAAGCTGGGTAAACTCTTCTACTGGAAGCATTAATTAAACGTAATCTGTACAACCCCAGATTCAGATAATCTGACACAAAAATCCCTGTGTCTCTGATCAGATCCAATGCCAGAATCACTTAAGAAGACCATTTCATACAGATATTCCCCTTCATTTACCTAAAAACCTCAGAGAATCAAAGGGAAGTCCTCCTGGAAAGGGCTTCATGGGATAATAGAGTCATTTCTCTAGCTCAGGGAAAATAACTTAGTCCTAACATATGTTTGCAATAAAGCCAACAAAATATTGCTAAGCAAATTCAATGCTTAAAGGGTTTTATTCAGGCAAGTGCTACGTCTCAGTGATTGTTTTCTACTTGCTTCCTTATTAGAAAGGTGCCCTACTGTGTAATCATCTTTTTTAAAGTATGTTCTTGCAGTAGAAACCAGATCCTTATCTCTCCTGCACTGTTCAAACAGGCCTTTACAGAATAGTTTTGAATTTCACACATTTCAAGGTTGTTTTGTTAAGCAATCTAAAGACTATTCACTATTAAATTTGGATGTGTAGCATGTTTGATAGCATGCTGTCTCAGGAGCAATTCTGCTTGCTTGATTATATATCCTCAGGCTTTTCAGTAGCTGTGAGTTCCTTCCCTATTGGAATCAAATTGAAAAATAAGATTTCTTTTTTCCTGTATGTATTCATGATTCAGAGCATTGACTACACTGCATTGTACGTTTATGTCTCTTAATATATTTCTCCCTAGAGGAAATTACCTTCTGTTTTCTGACAGTAGTCTGTTTAAAACTTAGTCACTGACACCTGTTCGACTGTATGGTTCAATCTCTTGCTTCAGATAGGAGAGTGGAAGGGCTTGATCAGCACTTGCCTCCAAAATGTTTTTGATCTTGGTCAAACTGTTCTGCTTGGTGGAAGATGAGGAGAAGGCTGGCAGAAAAGCTTTCTGGTGGTACACCTGGTTTTTTGTATTTTTGGGGTTTTTTTGAGGACTTATGCAATTACAGAAAGTTATTTTTCAGAATGTCCAGCAAAAAAAAAAAAAAGCAGTCTGAAGCCATGGGTATTCCAGTGCAAACTAATCTCCTTATCTGGCCTTCCATCATTCTCACAGCTAATCCGGGCCCTTCTGCAAAATCTGCAATGAGCTCTACCAGTTTGGAGAGCCCCTCAAGAGCAGGAAGTATGTCTTTCCTTTCATCAGTATCTTTCCTCTCACCAGCCTGCTGAAATGAATCTGAGTCCAACTGGTCAATCGCATATGGCTCTGCTCGGACCCTTCGGAGCTCCCCAGCTCCATTGGGCCACCTGCTCTGTGGGCTGTGAAAGCTGAAGCTGGCATGCAGCAGCAACCTGAATCCTGCTGAACCACTGATTCAGTTTAGAAGATGTGAGCCAAATGCCAATGGTACCTCTGATCGTTGGGAGCTACCTGAAGCCAAGGATCGTCTTGCACAGACAAGCCTGCTCCTTGGATTAAACTCACCAAAGAAAATTTCTCCCAGAATTTTGCTGGGTCTGAGCTGACTCTCACAGCTTTATGAAAAACAGCTCATGTGTTTTCCATACTTATTGCAGGCTCCAAAAAAGACTGTACTCTGTGTTTCACTTTCTATGCAACCTTTTTGAAAGTAAGAACAGGGTTAAATGAGTTAAATTAGAGTGGACTCACTTGAAAAATGAGACAAGCACAACAAAAGAAAAATAGGATGCTTACTCATGCAAAGCGAAAGGGAAAGTCTAAATTAACAGGTTATGAACTCAAGCGAAAGTCTCAGCAGTCAAATCTAAAGCATTGTAAAATTAAATTATATCTTAGAAAAAGGTTCCTACATGGTGGGTTTAGTGTCTCAGGCCTATAAGGGACATGTATTAGGGCGAAAAATAATACTAATAATACTTCTTTCACCTTAGGGAGCTGATATCACTGATGTGCTTTCTAAACATATTTTTGTCCCCTCTCTTTTTACTATGCAATCTGTTTGTCTCCTTCTTTTAAAACTTTTGATTATTTTAGTCAATAAAAATTTAGCTTATGGGGTGAGATCACATGCAATTTTAATACTATTTCTTCTCTGCATCATTACATTGGATATTAAACGCACAGTGAGTCTGTTAGGGTTCTGGTGTTCCTCAAATTAAATACCAGTCAGGGTAGCTTGAATAGAATGCTCCCTTTCTTACACAGAGCTGTCCAGCTAGCTGATGAAACATTTTCCTAGTTAAAGCATATTCAGGAATGTTACAGGTCTTTGCATGGTTAGGTAAGGATGTCATTCATTTACATCTCACAGGAATTATTCCATATTATCCAATGTCCTCACTCCCTTGCCTCCAGTTTCTCAAAGAGATTGGATGATTGGATTTGCCATGCCAATAGTACAGCTGACAGCGTGGAGGGGCAGTGCCTTCCTCACCTCTCATCTGTTTCAGCATTCAGCATCTAACTCAGATACAAAAACTGGATACAAGTGGAATGCTGAGATGGATAACTGTGAACTCTTCAGAAGGCCTAGGCCAGGAAGGAGAGGCCCTTTCTTCCTATACATTCTGCTCTTCCATAATTTCCGTGTGCTGTTCAATAGGTCTTAACCAGGAGTGGTAAAATAATTTCAAAATACACCAGTAAGTTTCACTCGAGATTTTTGCAATGCCCAATATCCTTTGTCTCATTGTGTCAGTTGATCTTGAGGGCTTAGACAATTACTGGTGATAATATTATCAAGACTACTTGCTTCCAAAAGCTCCTACAGCATGGCTGAAAAAATACCATGTGGATACTGGTGGTGTACAGTCAGAAAACTTTAAATTAAAAATTTTTAACTAAAGTATTTCAAGGAATACAGCCAATACATGAGAATAGTTTTTAAATACATAAATGGGGCAACTTTGCAATAAAATCTGTATATTTTTTCAAACAAATAAAAATTAAAGAAAATATTCTAGCTTTTAATGCCATGAGTATATTTGTCTTTTAACAATGAAAAAGGAATCAGAAAATTCACTAAGTTTTAGAAAATTCATTATCTAGGTCTAATGATACTAATAACTCAATCAAATTCTTTACTTTCTACATTTATTTTCTGTTGAGAACCCAGTCGAGTTCAAGACCTTTGAGTTTGACATTTGAAATCTTGTCATGGGATGTGACCTACTTGCAGTCACACAAATTTATAGCTGTATTCCGTGGAATCAACAGCAACAGAGACAACCAGCAAAAAACATTTCTGTGTTGCTTTGTGATTCTCATATTAGAAATAAGAACTAATTGCAACCAACGTGTGAAACTCTTCTGACTATCATGGATATTCAATAATACAGTTGCAAATTCTATGTGCATAGTAATATAGAACAGATAGAAACAAGACTGCTCTGTGTTAACTTTGATTTTGTAAGGGTCTTTGATGCCAGTCTGATGTTAAAGGAAAATTATATGCTGGCATAATTCTACTGATGTCAATTAAATTCTTTCACTAGAAATTTTGACCAACAAAGTAATATACCATGTTTAATATAGATTTCTAAGACAGCAAAGATTAAGGCTCACAGGCAGTCATTCCACAGTTTCCAACAGCAACAATGATTAATATTAAACACAAGTAGAATGTTTCAGAGGCTGAAATGCAGAATTGTGAGCCAGGATGGGAAGTGAGTGGGGAAAGAAGGGGAAAAACCTATAGGCCAGTCTAATTTGAATTTGACAAATGATATGCCATGAAAGAACAGGTATTGTGTAACTTAGCAGACAATTAGAAATACATCAGGGTTAGGAAAGGGCAAACACAAGGTAATATAAAATTTTTTTTAATCCTATGCTACACCTTTGGGCTCTAGGCTTTTGATGCATACTCAGTAGGATATAAAGAAATCATAGGCATGTATCTTGTATTCTATTTACAGAACACAATGCATACTCCTGCAAACATCAATTACACTTATGTTTTAATTATCTTGCATCTACCTGGTGTTAATGGTGGATCATATAAGGTTGACTCCCATGGGAAGGATATAAGAGGATGTGGGAAATATAATCATGCCATGCTCACTGAAATGTTCACTTGCTAATTGGTCTGACTGATCTTGAAGATTATTTTGTAGAGATATAACAGTAGTCACACTTGGCACAGTTCCACATCCATTTATATGTCTGCCTACCTAATTATTTTTTTTAAGTACTTGGTTGGTCTTCAAGTAAAGGGTAAAATTATCTCTTCTTATTCTATAATACTGCTTTATAAGACTGCTTTGTCTGTAAGAAAGAAGAGATGTCCAAATGAAGAATTTTATCAAGTACTTGGTTGTGCCAGGCCAGGACCTTCCACAGTTCATTCTGTGTACAGCTCTTACAGAATCCAGCCTGCCCAGCTGCCACACAGAGAGATGTGGCCTTTGCTAGTATGTACAGCTTTAAATTAAATGTTTCTCATCACATTTAAGATGTTCTTCTCAGTGTGTCTTTCCATCACATAGATGTATATGCATTTGAGCTTCTTCATGCACTGGAAATATGAGAGATGTAATGGTGAGGTGTTTCTGTTTCTCCAGAGCTTGTTTCACTGAGCTGTTGCAGCTTGGATTTTCCAAGGGCACCTTGACCCCAGATTTCTATCAGCAGATCTGTCCAAGTTACCTGCCTGCTCTTGAAATGGCAGGCAAGTAGCACGATAAGCTGCTAGATCTTAAGCTTTTGGGCCTGAAACTTAGTCTGAGGAAGATTCTTGAATAAGGTTGTGTGAACTGGACCCAGAATCCCCACTTGTCCAACAGCACCCTGGACAGGTTTTCATGGGGGTCCTCATTTCGGTGGAGCAGCACTACCCCCTTTGGAGGGCATTCTAAGGAAGGCTGTTTCACAAAGTCTACTGCTATTCTTCATCAGATAAATTGCCTTAATTTCAGTTTATTAATAATCTTTAATAATGCAGATGTTTCTCAGCATTTTTCATACTAACATATTAACCCTGACAATCAGACCAGTGGATGAATTAGTGTTGCATGGTACACAGACATAAAGGAAATGTTCTTACAGGTCCTGCAAACTAATGATGCCCATGTCAGAGGATTAATGCTACTGCGAGAAAAATGGGAACAGGAAGAGACCAATAAGAGAAATTAAGAAGAGATCTACACTTAGAGCCAGCTGTGACAAGGCTTTATAGTAACATAAATAAATCATCATAAATTTATATGCTTAATAAAATCTCTCTCAGGAACTCAGAACTACTTGTGTGGAATTTCCTTCCTAAATTTAAGACTTGAACAAAAATAAAAATAAAAGCATCAATGAGCAGGACAGTGGTGAACAAGCTTTAAAAATATTCCACAGGAAAACAGCACAATGAGCGAGACAAAACCCACCAAATTTGCTAAATTGAATAAATAATTTCAAAACAGTTTGTGAGAACAAGCCACAGCTGGTGGTGTCATCCTGAGTCATATAATGGCTTATTAGACAAGTGGCTGGGGCATAGCAGAATGGAGCAGATGTACTGGTGGGCCTCGATGCGCAGTGCAAGAAGCCCAGAGGAAAGCTCTGGCACAGAGCTGCACAGGACCATTTGCACATGTAGGAGAATCACTAAAAGCTCTTGTGAGGGGAAAATGCCTTGACACTTAAATCTGCTTTTCCCACAGAGCCTGAACTTAACTGTGCCTGCCCATGGGAGGTGCAGCCAGAGCAGGCCCTGGTTTGCTGATAACCTACAAGGTGCAGGTCCATGTCCTGCAAACAGGAGGTATGGAGGGAGTAAGTCAGGAGTGCATCACCATGGCTAAAGCACTGCTAGGGCTCACTATGGAATATGCAAGCTTCACATGAGATCCACTGCCCACTCTCATTTCAGCCTTATTTACCCACTCTCATCTCTGATGATGAGGGTATTGTGCTTGGGCAGCTGAGTCCAAGAGATATTTGTGCATAGACACATATGCCTGATAGATTTATGGAAGCTCACTCAGCCAGGCAAACAATTCATCAAAAATACTAAGAATGGTTATTTACAAGAATTATTAGAAGATAAATAAATAATATTTCAGTAAAAGCTGGTTTCATTTTCTCATAAGCTCTTCTCCAGCATCATTTTGCAGTCATAAATAAAAGAAGCCAAATCAGCTGTCAAAAAAGCTATTTATTCCTACCTGCATGTACATCTGTTCAACTAATAAAGACATCACATGAGTGTCTGACCTTGTAAGTCTTGTCCTAGGAAGAAACACAGGGAAATTGTACATAAATCATAAGTTTCTGTCTCTGAAAGCTTTCTCATTCTGAAAGATCACTATTAAAGTCAAAAACTGAGTATGGAAACATCATATGATTCAGGGTTAGAAAAGTTTTAGACAAGTATGAATAGTTGCTTCTGTTATGAAGTCTCAGGTGCAAAAGGCACACCAGCTCTGTCTGTGCTCCACTGCCAGCTGATTGCACTTTTATCTGCAGGCTTGCTCTTCCTTAGGCTATGTAAGTGCTCCCCAAAAAAGCTCCCCATTTTGTTTCAATGGAACCATAAGCAATAAAACCCCAAAATATTAAATAACAAAACTCTACTCTCTGTCTTCCTAAAGGTATGCTTCTGGAAGGGAAGCGAGTTTTAGAAATTCCATTATCCGATTTATTATATTTTTATTGTAAATCTTCTTCTTACGGCTGTGCTAAATTCTCTTGCAATCTATATACAGGATGCATATAACCTTACACTCAGGATTTTCTGCTCCTGGTGTTATGTGAGGCTTGCCTACCCAACACTTTTTCTTATTACTGCAGAGTGAATTAGAATGCAACTTGCAGCATATTAAGAACTCTGCACCAAATCTTCACGTGGATCGTTACCTAATGATGGATGCAATATATATTGGCTTGCAATATGAATTATGTCTCTTTCCCCACCATCAAGTGAGAGACAGATCTACCTGATGCTGAAGCAATTAACTTCTAAGATGTTGCTGAACCTTAAGCACATTAATATTGCAATAAGTAATAATTACAGAACAGCTAGGAATTAGTTTGTTGAAATATTTCTATATGGTATACTTGAGATCTCATGCCTTTGACAACCATGAAAATTGATTATTTAACACTTACCAAGAATGGTCACGTATAAAGGATAAAGTCTTTTATATATCTACTTGTCTTCATTAAGACTATCAGAGCTCCACAGCTCACCAAAAATTTAATTATGGTCTTAATTACAATGAATAAACTGACCTTGGCAAATTTGGTCCTTCAAGCTTCTGCTTCTGTCAGGGATAACAGCCAATAGGACACTTTGAGCACTGACATTTTCAAGTTCTTGTAGGAGATACCCTAATAATGATGTTCTATAAGGTATGATGCTCCCACAGACACAGAATAATTCTTCCCTGCTTGATGTTCACTTATGGTCCACACACTGAATCAGCAAAGAGCAACTATGGATCTGTAAGTTAACACTACCGCTTGTGTACTAAATTCTGCATGCTGACAAGCCCCAAGGTTCCAGATGAGGTACACAAAACAACTGTGTAGCACACTGCAAAGTGCAGAGGGATCCCTTTAATCTAACCAACCTCAGCTGTGATATGAAAGACGTGTACATGGTGAAGAGGTGAAAATTTACCTTGTTAATGTGTCAGATAAGCCTGGTTTGACTTTTGATGAAACATTCACAGTGGCAGGAGGAATATCCAAAAGACAGGCCACCACTAACAAGGTCAGAAATTCATTTAAGAAAGTGCTTACTCAAAGCATATGGTCCTAAAGGATTGCTATATTATTTCCTTTACTACCTTCCTGAGTGCTTTTTGTTATGAAGTTCAATTATTTTTCCAGGAAAAAAATAAAATAAACATCCGGAAACTGGAAATGAGTTAGCTATGAAACAGATCATTTGCCTTTGTGCAGCTGACAGCCCAAAAGTGTCCTTTGATGCATAGAATGATTGTTTAAAAAAGACAAATCTTGTTTACAGCCCCCACACGTACTAGAGTTAAGAGAGGGGAACATTACATGTAACAAAGACAAGGTGAAAAGGATTTACTGTAGAAGCTACCATACACAGGAAAGTCTTGCAGTGGAAAGTGTTTGAGTACTAAGGATGCGACAGAAATATTTAAATTATTTCTGAACAAATTCAGCATTTTCATTGCAGAAAGACAGGTTTATAAAATGCTAGTAATTTACTAATTCTTCCTGTCAAAATACAAATCCATTTCACGGCTTTGTGGCAAAGGGTCGCATCTTCAACTCTTAATGTTAGAAGAAATCTTATTCACTGCATAAGATCATGCTGAAAAATATTACTCACATAATAAAGCCATCATCAAAGTCAGCTCAATGTCAACAACTCAGAACAGAAAAAAAATTGGTTAGGTGAGGAGTTACAGGAAAATAATAGCAGAATAAATATTGTGCCATTGTCATAAAAAATATGTATTGCCTCTTCAAAGAAGATGGGATATGCTATTACATTTACGCCAAAGCTGCTGCTGCACAACATGTATTTCCATTTTTCTTTTTTGAAGTGAAATAAGCAACCAATTGCAGAGCAGCTCAGCATGCCTGAAATTGCCTTGTGATAGGATTAGATGTCCAGATCCCAGAAATTCAAAGCCTCATGGTTGCAATGATGGCAATTACAACAGACAGGACATAAAAACCTCAGATCTCCCCATTGATTTCCCCCCTCCCAGGTAGTTGTTCTGTTCTGTGTAACTCAAACAAAATCAAGGGGACATTTCTTTATTAAAAAGACATTGTGAGTGATCTGAGAGAGTTCAAATAGTTCTGATACATTTTCTGTGGATGAGAAAACAGAATTTCATGCAGGTGAAATATGGACACTGCAGTTGCTCAGAGGTGCTGCTCCTCTGCAAATGATAGCACTTCTTCAGAGACCATGCTAATGAAAAGATTGTGTTTCCCTTCATCAAAAGAAATCTATGAGGTCTCCATAGATCCACAAAACTGGGACAAAATGCATTTCATTCTGGCAGCGAGAATTTGTGATAATACATGAAAATGTCAGTGGTGACATCTATATTACTTGGGGCTTTTCAGGTAAATTTCATCGATCACAAACCCATGGAGGGTGCTGAGAAACACAGCTGAGTTTGGAGAAGGCATTGTTGGAGGCAACAATGCTAAATGCTGATACATACCATGGCAATGTAGATATAATTTATTCTGTTCTCAGGTCTGCAGCAGAAATAATACCATACATAATTTCAAATGTTGTGGAGAACCTACAATATATTTATGACCAGTTTCACATAGCAGTTTGGCTTAAATTTTATGGAAATGTTTGATTTACATCACAAGAAATTCTCTATTTTATTGCACCCAATAGATTTAAAAATCATGAAATTTGTTTTGGAGCTTATAAATGTAAAAAATTTATATATAAAATGTGTCTATGTATACATAAAATACTGCAGCATTAAACCTGTAAACAGCCTATAAAAGGAGAAAAATATTTACACATTGCTCACAATAGATTATTCTTGTCAAGTGCATAACTCCACAAAAATTGCTGCTAGCTGAACCTTCAAAAGACCTCCAAAGGAAACTGGATATTCATTCAACAAAAGAAAAGTAAAAGGATCTTGAGCAAAAAATGCAAAAAAACCACCCCAAAATACAATACAGAAAAGATACATTTTTGTGAAAATATGCGGTATTCCATTCTGTATCTTCTCATCACAATTCTATGAAAATAAGACCAAACCAGTGTGAAATATGCAACTGCCTTCATAAATAGTCTTATATTTGTATTACCTAAAACAATCTATTATGAATTGGAGGAGTTCATAGAAAAATGCTGTATGGTGTAGAAAGGATGAGAAGAAGCTTGGTTTTCCTTTGAAATGGAAAATGTGTTTATTCAAATTGCTTCATTACCAGAAGCCAGCAGCAGAAATGGAGCTCAACACTTGCACAACACAATTGTAGCAAGAACCACACACAGCTCAAAACCAGCTCTTATCTCTATAGAAAACCCAGCAGATTACATCATTTTCTTGCTACCAGCTGTGTTTTTTCCTCACCTAACCACCCCTGCAATCCAGACAATTGATCAGTCTCCAGGTTAAAACTAATGTTACTAAAAACCATAGATAATACTTTAGCTGCAGCTCACACGGATGACTCTTCTGGCTTTGTATGCTTTAGTGTTCTAACCAACACATTGACTACTGGACCTCTTTGTCTAACTACGATGTGTTAATTACCCTTTATTGCCCAAGGTTTCTGCTCCAGCACAGGCTGACTTGCTGTTGTGGGTGGGAAGCTGACTGCTGCTGTTCTCTTGGATAAGCAGAGGGCTCTGAGACTCGGAGGCTCCCTGAGTCCAGTGCCATGGATCCACACTGCCAGTTTGCAGCCCACCTCCCACCCTGAGTATAACTGTGCTGGGTAGGGCCGAGCTGACTCAGCCCAGGCAGGGCCAGAGGTCGAGCAAGGTGTGATACAACAAAGCCTGGGTGGCAGAGAAGGGCTTTGGTGTGTGTTTAATTCTCACAGACATCTTTTGTGAAAAATCCTTTCTTTAGGATTTTTCCCTCTTCTGGCAAGCTGAGGCCCCAGAAAGAGAATGTAAACAATGGTTATCTGCTGCTGTGGAATGTAGCAGGTGCACCTGTGATTGGCCCATGTTCCATGTTTACAATTAAGGGCCAATCAGAAGACAAGCTCTCTCTGGGACAGAATCAGGGAGAGCTCCTTTGTTGACTCATTCCTTTCCTATTCTTAGCTTAGCAGCTTCTGAGACTTCTCTCTCTATTCCTATTAGCATAGTAATAATGTAATATATATCATAAATTAATAAATCCAGCCTTCTGATCATGGAGTCAAGATTCTCGTCTATCTCTTCACCCCTGAAAGACCCTTGCAAGCCCGGCAACATTTAATGGGTACCGAGGACAAGAGCTTCTCCCATGTTGTGTTACAGTGTGGATTCAAGACTGAGGCCCCTTTCAGGTACTCCATTTGCATAAGATGTATATTTAGGGTAATACTGACAAATAGATCCATCAGAGGATGTTTTGACCAGAACAGGTACTTTCCTGCCAGTTGTAACATCCAACTAATTACACTTCTTTCACAATTACATCAGTTTTATTCTAGCACTGCTTGGTTACCTTCCCAAGGTTGTTCCAGGAACTTAACTTTCTGGTACATGCAAGCTCTCCTCTTGTATCTGATCAGTTGGCGCCTTTTTCTCAATTAAAATGTAACAGACTTAACTGTGCTACATTATACTTGTGTCATCTTTTTCCTTTGGCTTAAATAATTCTCCACCTCCATAATATGCTATATTCACTTCCCTATTCACAGGTATACATCTCACTACTAATACCATCAATCTATCTCTGCTGTCCCTCATCCTGACTTCATCAATTGCTGTATCTGTTTCTATAAGTTTTTCCTCTTCCTCTACTCCCATTCTCCAAGAATTTAGGTGTAAGTTATTTATCAGAAGTCCTCGTCATATGAAGCCTTCCCCTTGGAGAGTTACACCCCACTCCCATGGCATGAATATTTGAAACAGAGAGGGAATTTAGAGCCAGGGACATGGGTGATGTGAGTGTGGAGATATTTACAGAAAGGCATGCCCCACACCCTGCATCCTGCAGCAATACAGCAGTGTGAAGTCCAGACATGGGACAGGAGAGTTAGACTCACTCAGCTTCAAACTGCAGCCCCATAGAGGGAGGAGATGATGGTAAGTGCAGGGCAGCATCAGGAGCACAGGTGCTAGAGCACAGAATTTCCATTATGAGGTCATTTTGGTGCCCTTATCCACCTGCTTCTATGGCGATTCCCTACTCTGCTAAAAATGCCTTTGTACTACATGCAGAAACTCCAGAGAATGAACCCTAGACCACAAGGACCAAGTCTGGTCACCTGCTTATCAAGGACAAATTGTTTACGGCCTTCTAATTCTCTGTTCTCTGTTTACTGACCTTTCAGGTCTTTATATCTTCTTTTTAATATCCATGACAACTGTAATGTTTTTCATCATACCTTTGAGTCCTCCTACAATGTCTAGAGCTACTTACAAATCCCACAAAAGAGCTTTGTCACAGATTTAATGTCAGGCATTCCTGTAACTTCAGCTGCATATAAATCATACCTGATACTGGCAACACAATTTTCCTGTCTCCTCATAGCAGTATAATATTTTTATTAGAGTATGTAAATCTAGATGACACATGGCCTTGATCTCCCATTCTGCTGGTGTTCTTATACCATAAAAGCTCTCATTTTTATTGGATATGCCAGAGTTCTCTTCTAGTATTTTTTATTGGGTCTGATTCAGTATTCACTGGGCAAGAGACAGCCTGATTTCTGATTTTATGTGTTCCCAGGGAAGCCAGACCTTTTGAACCTTTGTCAAAAAATCCTCACCTGGCAGACAACTATATCATCATCTCCTGTTCTCTTACCCTGCCTTTTCCCAAATGAGATAGCAATCATTATTTTCTCAGTTTTTGATTATTCACCACCACCTCAAATTCCTGGGATTTCTGATTTCCAAATTTTCACCTCCACCTGAACAAGGAAGCAGATATGCTGCTGGTAAGTTATTTAGCTAAACATGCAGCCGTGCTCTCCCACACAAAACAGAATTTTCACATTTCAGCTGGCATAGAGTAGTTAGCTTCCAACTGGACAGCTTCTTCCAGCTCCTCATGCTTGCCCACTGATTTCCATACATGTGGATTTGCAAGCTGTGGCCATTCTCACTTTGAGGCATTAACACTGAAATCTGTGCACTCCAGAGAAAAGACACACCATTGATCAGAGGACAATATTAAAGGCTTCTCTGACAAAAAAAAAAAAAAAATAAAAACCAAAGCCAAAACAAAAAACCCCACAAAACAAAAACAAAAAACAAAACCCGCACCCTTCTCACATTTGTTTAACTTCTGTTTAGCAGGATGCACAGTGGTGCTGCAATGACTCTGTAGTGACTGTGCAAATATAAACCTGTCACTCTGCTCCACATGTAACCAGGAGTTCTCCAAATATTCCCACAATATAAGCAGCAATTAGCACCTGCCAAGTCACAACATCAGCTCCAGTGTGATTTGCATCATCTGTTTTAAATAGTCAATAGCTGTCCCCACACAATCTTTCAAGCCATTTTCTGCTTAATTACTCCTAAGCAAAGCTCCAAGGAATGATGAGAACACATAGGAAAATATGTTTTTATTTTTTTGTGGTCACAGCGGTCCTTCTCCCAAACTTCTCTGGAATCCATGTTTAATTCAAACATCCTGGTGAGTGATGTGTAAATTTGTGGCAATCCAAGTAACCTCAGTGGAACACAAAGGTCATTCTGCAGGGCACCATTAGAAGTGTAACAAGGCTATTGAAAGGACAGCACCCTTGTTCCGTTGAAAATATTTTTATTTCTGGCTATTCTCTGGACAGTCTTCCTTTCACTGCTGCAAAAGGAAAATATATTTTCCCATACATTGATTAGCAGTCAGTCCATTGAGCAGAAGACCTTCCAAAATGAAGGGACAGTTTCATCTCCTCTGCAGAGGCTTGAGTTCCCCTAACACAGAGAAATATAGGACATTTTCAAGATATTGGAGACCATACACTGCTTCTTAGGGCTGTGCTTCCACTGCAAGACTTTGGTGACAGGCTGAGGGCAACACATGGAGAAAGAATAAATAAGCCAGATCTACTGCAGCTGGTCAGATACTTCATAACCCATGAGATTGAACTAATGTTTTGCCTGCTCAGTATTAAAACTGACACAAATATGTTGAATTGCTGAAATCTAAAAACATGTCATAGGCTTTGATATTTACATTGTTGCAAGGAAATTCTTGTAATTTTTGTAGGTGTCCATGGCCCATTAAACCATGAAAAGATGGTGCTTTGTCCAATTTTTTTTCAATGAGTGTTAAAAGCAAGAGTATATATTGGTGAATATTCAGAATAAATGGAAATCTAGAAATGGCATTCATATCATCTATGCTGTTTCCTCACAAAAGGGAAAAATCATTGCCTGCCATATATTTATGTAATTTGCTAACTATGCATTTGCTGGGACTGCATTAACCTTGGCTCTATTTCTGTTGCCAAGGGGAAATGGATGTCTAAATCTTTGATGTTTGTCTTGCCTCCTTAATTCTGAATATTTCCATATGATGCCCAGATCCATCTTTCTCTAACAAAATCCTCACTGCTTCTGGTTACTCACAGTTTGACTTTCAGGTAGAGGACTTGCCACAGTATATTATTATTTTAAGATGCTTGGAACAATTCATCAAGGTTTGTAAGAAGTAGGAAAATGTCACCTGGATGTTAAGACAAGACGTGCTGCCTGACTTCCTGAATTTCTCTTTGGACCTGTTCAAGGTTTTGATGGTAATGGCCATTCTTGTGTAAATTTCCAAATGGAAAAGGGAGATATTTTGGTGTTTGTTAAGATTAAAAAACTGAGATTAAAAATGTGATTTTTTAAAATAATTCAAGAAATTAAAAAAAATATTGACCCCAGATATACAAAATTAATAAGTAAAATACTCCATTCCCAGCAATACAATTTTTTTCCCAGAGAACTGTTTGCACCTATATTTGCCAAATGAATATGAAATTCTGTAACATTCATAAACACATGCTTTAAACCAGGCCTTTTTTGAGGAATAAGTCTGATGTGTTTGTTGAAAGAATTAAAGTACTTCTTTTCTTCTTATAGTTAAAATTTTACAAATATATTACTATTGAGTAGTATTAATAGCTGTGTTTAAAAGTCCAGTGTTGTTTATTTGCCTTTTTTTCCTGGCTTATGAATGATAAAATTAAATTTCCTTCAGTTGAATATGTGAAGTTCTTTCTGTATGCCACTTTTATTCCCAATCTATAATGTGAAGCCCAGGAATTCTATGAAAGAAAAACCCTATACATAGGTCATCAAAAAACCAGCTTGTTTTGCTATGTTTTTATAAGTCTTATGAAAGGTTGCATTTATTTAATTCATTTTTCTTGGCCAATGGTTATTCTTCATTGCATAAGTTGGTAGTATTTCAGAAATTGCTCAGGAAGTAAAAATACTCTTTTGTAAGAAAATCAGAACCTAGTCCTTCTCCCTCTAACTGGTATGGAGGAAGTGCATTTCACTCTTCCATGAGAATTCAGCTCACTGGGTGCTGGGGATGCTGTCTGCCAGTGGGGAAAGTGCTGCCAAGCACTTTGGGAAGGAGCAGGCTCTGACATCTGCAATGTGCAGACTTCACAGAGTCACAGAATCACAGAAATTCAAGGCTGGAAGAGACCTATAAGATCATCAAGTCCAACCCATGTTCTAACAATTCAACTAGATCATGGCAGCAAGTGCCACATCCAGTCTTGTTTTGAACTCTTCGAGGGATGATGACTCCACCACCTCACTGGGTAGGTGATTCACCAAGAGCAAAAAGGCAGGAGTCTGCTGGTGAGCAATGGGCTTACTTAAGACTTAATTTTTAATGAAGTAAAAAAGAGACAAACATTAAAAATCCCAGTGTTCTTCTCTTTTTGAAAAAAATGCAATAATTTTCTTTTTTTTAAGTGCCAAAAGAAACTCTCATGCATTATTTAAATAGTCTTTCTTTATTGCATGAATGCTTTTTCCCATCTTCTTGGCAGGATACTAATTTTTGGGTTCTTATTGTTTTGAATATCCAATCTTTCAATCTAGATATTTCTCAATTTTTATAAGAAAATAGCAAATATATTTTTAAATAATCTTAAAATCTCTGTCATTAGATATTTCTTCAATGCTTGCCTGATGTTTAATGGCTATGATTTTCTATGACAACTGCAATATCTGTGCCCAGCCATCTTAGTTGCATAAGAGGTGACTGACAGCTTTGCCTGCTCAAATTTTTGTAAAGGATTCAAAGGAGAAGATAATATGATAATTAAATTCCCTAATTTCAAGTTTTGCATTGCTCTTTGTGGAATAGCTTATCTTGAATGATGGGCAAAGCTGAAAGCTCCTAATGCCTTTAGTATCTCCAGCTATGGGGAGTGAGTTTTAATACCTCACTGGCTTCTAAAAGACACTTTGCTTGAGGGTTTAAAAAAACTCAGAGTAGATAAACCATCTTTAGCCAACTCTGTTGAGGAGGAAAAAAGGAAAACAGAAACCAGAAAATTATTATGTTATTAATAATTCTATTTTTTCTTGTGGTATAAATTCATTAATTGAATTGATGTGATAAGAGTGGTTGAGCCATCTAAGAGCAATGGAGAGAGGACTTTCAAGATAGAGAGAAAAAGCTTTCTTCTGTTACAGCTTCAAGAACGATATGTCTATCCTTCTGCAATGGACTGAGCATTGCAAAACCTGCACTGGCTACAGCAGAAGAAAGAATGCACATCCATTTCAACAGGTGTTCTACAAACAATGATTAAGGCTCACCCCTGTGGAATGAATGAATGCTGTGACTCTCATTTTAGAGATGGCAAAACTAAGCTACAGAGGAACTGTAGGATTTTCTTACTGCTGCATGCAAAGTTGAGTACAAACCAGGTCCTTGTCTTGTAATCTGTCTCCTTAATAACTACACTGCACATCCTTCCTAAATAAGAAATGCTGTCTGGACTCTTTAGAAATATATCAACTTGGCAAGTCATATACTGGCAAAAATTCTTCTGTGACATACATACCCTGAAATACTTCTGAAGTCAAAGCAGAATGTATAATACAGACCTTTTTTTTTTTTTTTTAACTCCCAGATTTCTTAAATGTTTAGGAGAGAATTTTTAATAAGTAAAAGTAAGGCATAAACAATGGAGGTGACTGGGTGAAAGGTCTGTGTCTTTAGAGGCTCATAAAAAATACATAAAAACACACTGGTTGAAGAAAAATTCCCTGCCTTTCACAGCTACAACAAAACACCACGGATCGTGGCACCACCATTTGTTAGATGCTGTTTCCCTGATTGCTTTAGACTCCAAAAGTTACCATAGCCAGCAATGACCACTCTAGAATGCAGCATCTGTAAATCAGACTATGAGCTGACTGGTTCAAATGTCTCAACCCATGCAATTATATTCCAGCAAATATTCCTATTAGAAGTTTCTCTTGATCCATGCTGCAGTCTGGCCTGTTAAACACAGGCCCTTCTGCTGACTGTAACCTCTTAAGCAATTTCCAGGTCATCCTGTTCATGGCTGTTGGGCGGAAGCAACCTGGCCATAGCTGTAATGCCTGATCCTGTTTGTTTGGATGCAGAGTGTTTACTGCAAATTTACAACCAACAGACAAAGGCAGGAATACCCATGTTGCAGTCAATTCTGTCTTAAAGACAATTAAAGGTAATTATCCTATGCCAAATTTAAATAGGCTAAGTGAATCACCCAATAGGCTCCTACGTCTCTTTCTTTGCAATTTGGAAAGCTGAGCTTGTACAGATCAGTTTTGTCAAGTGAGAGGGATCCCAGCCCTGGCAGCTTTGGTGAATTATGCACATGGTTTTACATTTTTCTTTACATGTTTTGTTGGGTTTTTTTCCCTGACAAATATCCTGAAGTCCTCATAAACAGTTGTTCTTTTCCTTCTTCCGCGTGGAGAACTGGCAGACCAGCTCTTGGAAATCTGTAACTCCCTCCTATGCCAACCACTAATGGCAGTCACCACTCCAGTGACACATTCCTGAATACATACTCTATTTTGTTCCCTTCCAGCAGGACAACCTCTTTGCACTTTCATGTGAAAAAATAAGAGAGTAGGAGTAAGTCAGAAAGATGAGGACAGGAACATGGAGAAAAAGGAATGATAGATGAGAATCATCTTGCAGACACTGAACTTCAGCAAATTCAGTGCAAAAAGGCTGGTACAACCTTGGTGGGATGCATTTTGAGAAACTTGCCAGCAGCCATTTCATTAACAGAACATCCAGGCATTGACAACTCCCAAGTATGTCCTCCTCCTCTGACATACTGCAAGTAGATTTATCTCTGCTGATGACCTGGTTAAAGTTGAGACATCTTTCATTTTCAATTGGTGTCATTTCATTCATTCTGGTGGTTTTTATCAAGGAAGGCTTGTCAGAGTAGAACATCTAATTTTTCTGTTTTCCAAGTTCAGGACAAGTATTTTTTCCCATTTGATCAATTTCAGGTGTCTTTTTGATTAGATCTGACAGGAAAGTAATGCTGCCAATCTGCAGGGAATGTAATTTAAAAGAAAATATAAGTGCTTTTGAACTTATTCAGGCCAAAGTCTGTGATGTTACCTGAAAGAAAGATAGATGTTCCATGGATGCTTACACTTTCTACTCTGGAGATCCCTGGGCAGCTCTGCCTGGCAGCCTGCTCCAGGACCACTGTTCTCAGAAGCTTGTCCAGCCCCTCTGGGTGCTCTCTTTTTAGTCCTGCAATGGGCCAGAGGAAGATCTTACAGATGAGTTTTTTAGACTGTTCAGCAGTTGCTGCTGAATCAGCCTTAACAGTGCTGAAGCAGGAGCTCAAGAAATTGTTGCTAGGGAGCTTGTTTTACTGACATATCTCCTTTGCCCTCAAAAGTCTGTAGCACTTCTAATACGTGGTACAATAGCAAGGTAACTGATAAAACCAGAAAGAAATAAAAATGCTTTTTACTTTTGGTCCAGTTTCCCTCTCTGCAATCAACACGAGGTTTGTCATGACTTCAAAGGGAGAAGAAGCAGGTCTCCTGTTTGAAGTTTAGCTTGCACGATTTTGAAGCATTCTGTGATGGCTCAAATGCAAGACAAAAATTGAAGGGTTGAAAACCTCAATTAAAAAAGGAAATCAATAACCTGAACCCCCAACTTCAAAGTCATAAAGAAAAGCTTTGGCTCTAAAGAATTCCTCTGAAAACCCTTCTGGGACAAGTTATTTTAATTGTTAGCTTTGCACCAATGAGCAGTCACTTCCACTAGAAAGAAAGAAAGCAAAACAAAATGAAAGAATTTTCATCCTGATTTTGTTGATTCATCATTATTTCATTGCGAAAATAGAAAGGAAGGAAAAGGAAAAAACTTCCTTGCAGCTGACTTCATCTTCCTTAGATCAAAGCAAAGAAAGAAGAGACTTATCTGAAGTGCCCTAGTGAGGGTTCCTCTGAAATAAACAAGTGCCCCTGCAGGGAGAAAAAGAGATTTTCTTCTTGCTTTTGTTAATCACAATTCTCTCAAAGAGGAAAAGAGAAGAAGGGAGACTGCTCTGGCATGCTGTTCTGTGTTCCTCTAGCCCAGCAGAAACGTTTAATGCTGGATTACCCTGGCTGGCACAGGCTCTCCTGCTTTCTGCTTGGCTGGGTTTATGGCTGAGGGAGCACTCACTGGCTCCTTCAAAATTTTCGTTCTACTTCTTTCTTCCATACCCAGTGCAAAAAGGATTCAGCAGAGAACTGTGGCCTGAACATAGGATCAGAAAACTGACAAGGGTCTGAAATATTTTAACATATTTGTACTGACATTGTCTTCTTAGAGGTTACTGTATGGACTTTATGTGGGAAAGAAAAGACAGAAAACATTGACCAGGATAAATGGCTGCTATTACTGAAGTCCTTGCAGGCATTGGCTTTGACATCAGAGAAGGTGTCTCATCTGAAGGGTAAATCTGTTCATAATAGCTATCAGAGGGCTGATAAATAGCAGCCAAGATGACAAAACAATTATATAGTTATTTCCATATCCTTTGTGTTTATTTAGTAGCACATTTGATCATTTTGTAAACTATTGGTGCATCTGAGATAACGAACACTATATGGAGATAGATGAAGGGACAGTGATGATACATGTCAGCCTACAACAGATACAGCAGTCAGCGTTAATTAATGAAAACACTGCTATGATGAATTTGAATAGATGCTCTCACAAATACTTTTTCACTTTTGTTGAGAAATGTGTCACAACTTCCAATATTCCAGCTTGTCAAGACATGACAGATGAAGTGTCACTGCGTGATTAGTAATAGAGAAGGGCAATGGTTATGTTAAATATGTATGGTTAAATAAAATCTGAACCACCATTCCTGGTGCAAGCCCAGTTACTGAGTGTCTGAGAAAGACTGAGGACATGTGAGACACCTATCTTCTGTCATTCCCTGTTGCATCATCCTTCACTGAATCAGTCTCTACCCACTCTCCATGCTTAGAATCATCTGCTTTCAGCCCTGATTCTCCTGCATATACCTTTCCTTTTCATGGGGAGCATCATGACCCTCGGGAAAAACCTCTGCTGGGTCCTGGCCCCCATCAGTCTGGAGTAGGTATCCTGCAGGAGGCTAAAACTAAACCAAAACTACAGGACCCAGCATGTACTGTCTGCAACCACAGCTTTCCAAGCCTGTAAATCCCTGTTTGCCCCAAGGATGTGCTAAACAGCAGCCCAGCATGGAGTTTTTCAGAGAAACTAGCTGAGAAGTTGCAGAGAAGCAAAAAGGAGACACATAAGGAATTTGCTGTAGAAGGCCAGCAAGAGCCACCTGAATGACAAGCTTACCAGGAAATAGATGGCACTGAGCAGACATAAGAGAAGAGAAACCTTGAGATTAACCTCTAATGACAAGAAGTAAGAGTAGGCATACATCTGCTTGCATTTGTTTTCCCAGGTGCAGTATACATAAAAGTTTAACAAATGTTGTCATCCTTAATATTACTATTTTAAGTTGATTAAAAAATAAAATTTATGTCTTTTTTACTACCTTTTTACTAGCTTTCCTCTGTAGAGATCTTTCTCTTCCTTTCACATCATTAGGAAAAAATGTCCGTCTTTCAAAGAATTCATTGCTGGACTAATTTTTGATGAATTATTTCCATTTCTTATTCACTACCATCTTGCAGATTATTCCTGAGACTTTACTAGCTTCCCAGCAGAAATTACTTCAGCTCCCCTTAGGCACCTTTGAGAGTATTAGAGTAGAAGAAGTAGGTATGATTTTTTTTTTTTTTTAATTTTTAGTTTATAAAAAAGGAGGGGTTGGGGAAGAGAATCTTTTAAAAAGGAATGGAAGTATTATGCTCGGAAGAAAAGTGAAACGATGAGTTTCCAGGATAAAAGAATGAAAAAAAGGAAAGCATTGAAAAACTTCTAAGATTATAAAAATCTCTTGCTTCCATTCCCTCAAATTTGAAGGGCATTCTTAAATGCTGTGGAGGCACACACAATTCTGAAAGCAGTTCCCAGAACACTAGCACATATTAATTGGTAGAGCTGGGAAGGAAGCATCCCACCCTGAGTGATTAAGGGCATGTGCTTCTGGCCCTAAAGATTTACAGTAATGAGAGTAAAGTGGTGTCTTGTCTCACCAATGCTTGTCCTTGGTGCTGCATAAATAAGTGAGCCTCAGTGTTTCAAATGCAGGGCAGTCATTTGATGGTCACTGATAGTCATAGCATTAGGTGCTACCATACTGACCAAATTGTTTTCTTTGAAGACACTCTTTTATAGAACAGTAAATCTAATATCTTATTTTTCTGGAGCACTTAATCTCTCTCTAGGTCAGACTTATGAATCTTTAACTGCTTCTACCCTGTAGTCAGATTGGTAAATTTATAATTGCCTATATGGTGCTCCACTATAGTCATCCCACATATCACTGTACAGGTTTCTGCTGGTTTCACAAGCTTCTTTATGTTAGTGTCATATAACTTATGGCTTTTCTGGCCATCAATTCATCAGTTTCTCTTTTCAGAATAACATAATCACAGAATAAAGTTATTGTCATGTTTATTTTTGCCATTAGATTGGTCTTCTATATCACTGAATTCCTACTCCAGCAGAATTACAACAAAAAACATTTCCCCTATGAAATATAAATAATACCTTTTTTGTCTTCCAGGCTTGAAGTCTTTCTACACGTGTTTCATCTCCTTTAATTTTAGGAATTTCCACCTGACAGATTGAAAATATCTGGGTTTGGTGTCAATCTCTGTGTTATGCATTTCCACAAGCATTCAGGTTACTGTCTCCAAACACTACTGTCCTTCACTTGATCTTGCAAAAGGACCTGATAGCTGTGGTCAGAAATAGCTCATATGAAGGGATTGTATCCTCATATACACAGCAACACAGAAGGCCCAGTAGCTGGTTTTTATCCACTGACTTCATTCCTACTCATCCCTTTCAATTTTTTTCTTCAGTGTTTTTTCCAATTCTGCATGATCTAACAATCTGTTCTTTATTCTATACACCATGAATAGGCCATCAGCCAATTTTGGCTCTCCTGGGAGGAAAACTATGTCTGTCTAGAAGGATAACATCTAGATTTTATAGCACCTTCCTGAATTTATTGTAAAAAAAAGCAATTATTTACAGCATCATGTTAAAAAATCCCTTCTGTTATTTCAGAGTTTTAGGCAGCTCATTCCTACTCAACTTTAATTTGGTTCAAACATTTTCTCAGTTAAAATTAACAAAGCACACAGATGCTTCTCCCTCTTACCCTCTGCCCCCAAAATATTTCTTTTCTTTCGTTCATATTTCAACATAAAAAGCTTCATGTCTTGCCATTGAAGACAATAGATCTCATAATATTTCAAGTCTTATTTGAGAACAAAATACAATTAATGATCTTCTCTAACATAGCAGTCTGACAGGGACAGAGAAATTATGTTTCTTTCAACCCATTCCAATGAGCAATCTCATGCTACAGCATGCAACCCTATTGCAATGCAAAGTCAGGACAGACAGCATCCAGTTTTACCAGCCAGTTCTTCATTGTTTTGAAGGTGGTTAAACTTCTTCCAATAAATGTTAATTTTAGAAGAGATTATGTTTAGGTAAAACTTTTTTTTATGTCACATTTTTCCAAGAAAATGAAAATATTAAAGTCTATTTTGTCAACTCATTCTTTTGCATGATATTTTTTTTAGTAAAGTAGTAGAGAAACAGACAAAGGAGGTAGAGAGCAGAAATGGGTATGGAAAAAACTCCAGCTTTGTTAAATCTCAACTGAAAATTTCTGATTGTATAAGCAACCATTTTCCAGACTTGTGGAATAAAAATATTTCAAATAATTTCCCCCTATTTTTATTTTTTTTTACTAGATCTAAGAATTTTCTCTGGGCCTCAGGCAATAAATGAGTTAATTCTCATTTGTGTTTAATTTCTAATGAGATAGATCCCTCAGACTTTCTAAATGCAAATCATATTTGTTATATAAGAAAAACTCATTCTGCAGTCAAAATAGCCTGAAAGACAGGCCAGGTATTATTATAAAATTACTTCATTTTACTGGAAATAGTTATGCCTGGAAAGTCAAGAATAGAATTTTTCAAGAAAATCAGTCTATTCCTAGGTCTGTGACAAAGATATATATTTCCTTTTTTAAAAAACCTTTTCAAGTAAAAGGCATGTGGTGTCAGTAAGAGACTTAGAAGAAAAACATGCTAAATTCAAACCCAATTGGCATTTTCAGAGCATTTGTGTGCTCTGAAAAGTAGAGAAGGACACTGAGTTCCCCCAGTCAGCTGATGGCCTGGAAGGAGATAATCCAGTCCATGAGATGTTCTGTGTGAATGAATCAGCTGTCCAGAGCAGTAGGGTGAATTAGGCCAGGGTCAGCACTGTGCTAGCTCCTCTACCCTTGGGGCTGGTGCTGGCACCTGCAGAGCATTGTCCTGCAGAGCACGGGTGCATTCCTTAGCTTGCAGCTGCCTTGGAAATGCTACACGATGCTTTTCTGTGCGTGCCAACCTACCTCTGGAGCTGCTGTCTTCTGAAATACCTGTGTTCAGCCATCTAACTTGAATTCCTGAACCCTGATGTGATGCCACAACTCTAGTAAGTCCTAGCTCGCTTCAAGTTATATGTACATTCCTGAGTTTTATAATTCCTTTCAACAAATATATCACTTGAAAAATGGATGTTAAACCAGAAGGACAAAAGCCAAACATATAGATATCATATCTCAATGGAAATGTTTCAACTAACTCTGTCTTCCTCCTGGCATATAAGCATGTCTCAGCAATATTCAGACCCTTTCTTGAATTTTATGTTTTGACTAAGAAGAATATTATAGCATTTGATTTGGAAATCTGAGAATATATCTGACACAGGAAACAGCAGCTCCACTCCACACAAGTGCTCCTCAGTCTTCTCAAGGTCCCACTCTCCCTTCCTCAACAAAACCATCACAGGACCAAACAAGCAAACTAACCTTACATAAAGATGTATTAAGAGCACCACCTACCAATTACTGTGTCTGCAGCTTCTACAAGTGAGTCAGCATCAAGTAAAATTCTGCAACTGCAAAGATGTGGAAGCTGTTGTGACGTGTGAGAAGGGAGGTGCCCCGCCAGGTTCCTTGCAAGGTTCCACACTGGCCTGGCTCTGCAGGTGACCCCAGACAGGAAGACACTGTCCACTGCTGTATTTCGCTTGTCACTGAGTGTCCAGTTGGTAATGTCCCCTTGGCTTATTTGTAAATTGTTGTAGTGATGCACTAAGGATGTACAAGCAATTTCTCTTTAGCAGCCAGTCTCCTTCTTGTCCCAAAGGACTGTGTGGAGGTTCTGGGGTAACTGCAGAATGACCCTTTCACTTTTCTTTCAGTGAATCTGTATGCCCACTCTGGCATACTAATTCAGTTTTCTAGGCTATGTAAAGTCTCTTCCGAGGAAAGAATGATCCTAGGAGGCTCTTCATATAAAATTTTTCTACTTGCTAAATTGTAGCAGCTCCTTATATCCTGCGTGGAAGCATAATTTTACGGGATCTTTGTTTCATCCCTCAACACTTAAAAATCTAGCCATTACTTTTGTACTTCTGTTTTCCGCAAGGCACCAAGACCTTATTCATATGCCCAGATTGGCTCTATGTTCTAAAGGCTAAAAAGTCTGTAATTCAAAACAGCGTTTCTTGGGAAAGAAAAGTCAACACCAGAGTTGACAGCTCTCTAGGACAGTAGGTGCTAAAAGGTCTGATATAATGGCACGAAGAGGAAGTCCTCTGGTTTTTCTTTTCTCCCTGGTTGTCTGTGTACTTTCTATAAAACTAAAGTGCTTTATGCCTCCTTCCACCAGCATGGTACCTCTGTATCAAATAGACTACATGTCTGAGACATGGAGTTATTTAAAACCTCTGAGCCTGAAAGTTCAATTCAGTCTTGTCTGTTTTGAAAACCATATTTTGCAGGAAAGATGGAAAATGTTCCATTCTTACAATAAAGACAGGAATCAAGAGAAATATCTGCTACCATCCTCTGAGCTTTCCTTGTCAGATGAAGAAGCATGAGGCATAGAGCGTATAAACAAATTCAGAAAGATGAACTATTCTTCACTCTTTTACCATAGACTATCCTCTGGCTTTAGCATATGGCCAGGATATCACACAGAACAACAGTTTCTTAATATAGATTAGGAACAGCACTGAGCCAACTGCAGTTTCAAACCCATCTGCCCATGCAAAAATACTTTTTCACTGGGATCTTCCTTCTAATGCTGAATTATTTTTGCCCACAAACCTCTTCCTCCCGAATAACTTATGAAACAATGCACTTTAAAAAAAAATTAAAAGAAACAGAGAACCCCTGCTACCCAGTGTCCCTACAGTAGCCTGTCACTAGGCATGAGGCTCACAGTCTTCCAAGGTCCTGTCAGGACAACTTCATAATGCCTATTGTCATTGTGTTGATTCTGCATTCTGTGAATATCCATATGCAAGCTTTCTCCTGTAATCAGATTTATCAGAGCAGACTACTGTCTATGCAGAGTTCCTCCACAGTCTGTAACATTCAGCATATTTGCAAAGATCTATGGCACTCCCCAGACCTGCATCACTGGGCCATTTCTTAATTTTCTTGTTGCCTGAGATTTTGCTTTCTAAGGGGAAAAAATTGTGCTAGCTTTTTTGGGTACTTGCTACTTTTTTTTGTTTTTCCTCAATCTGATTGGTTTTTGTTCTGTGGGGTGTTTTTCCCCCCAATTTTCTTGTTATTCTTTCCAGACTTCTGATATTCTTACTTAAATTTTCTTTTTTGCATGATAATAAAAATACATCCACCATATTTTCAATCTCTTCTAATCATTATCAGCTCAAAACTAACTACATTTCCTTCCAACAGAAACAAGACTTACTCAACAATTTGTCGTGAGTTTAAATGTTTCTTCTCTAAATTGTCTGATGAAAACATTACTCATATTTGTAAAAGGGAGTGAGGGTGTGGGATTAGACAGTTTAATATGACTGCTTTCTCTTTTGCATTTTGAATTCAATACTGCAGATCAGGCACTGCACTGCAGCATTCTTCCAAAAACTCACAGGAGCCCAGCTCTCATCTCTCTTGTTTTTGCTGCCTATTGGTTTAACTCCATGCAAGCCTAAGAGATTATACCAATAAAAACTTGAGATGACACATTAGAGAATCAGGTCTATATTAACTTGATTTTTACAAAGCCAAATCTTTTCCTAACTGAGTTCCAAGCATTCAGAATTGTTTCTAGCTATTCTTCCAAATTATTCCCTTAAATTTGGAGCCTGCAGTTGAAGTATCTTGTATATAGCTCAGCTACTTCTGTGCTTTTGCTGCACTTTAGTGAGCTTTCTATCATATACATCACTCCCAGAATGGAGAAAAACTTTTTGGACAGGCAGAAATGAAGCTGTATAAGTTGAAGTAGCTGTATGAAGCTTCTTACTCATAGGTAAGTAACTATAAGGAAATTGAGATTGAAATCAAATACTACATTAACAAGTTAACAGCCTATGTAAATCATAGCTGGCCATCATCCACTAACTCAAGAGTATCTATTACAGAATCCCTGGACTTTCAAAAAAAAAGTTAGAAATTAATCAGAGGCTCAAAGTGCTTTTTGGTAATTAAATCATTGTCTAGATATACATTACAGATTCATCGAAGAAGGATGAGATTTATGTTTTCCATTAGCTGTTGTAATGGTCCATTAGCTGTTCTTGGTTCCCAACAGGAAAACTTTGTAGGTACACAGTTTGTGGTAGCTGGGGGTGGGGCTGAGGCCGAGCCTCATCCCCAATGGGCTGCAGCTGTGAAAAACAGGTGAGCAGCATTGAAGGTAATGCGGTGCCCAGGGGCACTGACCCATCACCAAAGGGAACAGAGGGCACACAGGTGCAGTGCATGAACATGAGAGGTATAAAATGTTGGGCTAAAGAACAAGAAGGGCAGCTGCTTGGAGCCTTCTGAAGTGGTGTGGTGTTTCTCTGTATGGGTTGAAGCCTTCTGAATCTGTGTGTTGTTGCTCTGTGTATTGTGGCTGTCTCAACTGCAACATATGCTGCAACAAAACTTGTGAGTAAATAAAGGTAAATTCCTGTAGACTATAGCTCACTTTACTCTTCACTGAGTAAAAAACTGGCTGGATGGCTGTGCCTAGAGAGTGGTGCTGAGTGGAGTTCCAACCAGCTGGTGGCTGGTAACAAGTGGTGGTCCCCAGAGTACAGTACTGGGGCCTCCTCTGTCTCAGAGGAGGGGATCAAATGCACCCTCGGCCAATTTGCAAATGCAATTGACTTGGGCTGGACCATTGATCTGATGGAAGGTAGGAAAGCTCTGCAGAGGAATGTGAATAGGCTGGGTTGATGGACTTAGGGCAATGGTATGAGGTTCAAAAATTTGAAGCGCCCAAGGGTTCTGCCCTTGGTCACATTGACCCTCTGCAGCACTCAGGCTGGGGGAAAAGTGGCTGCAGAGCAGTCCAGTGTAAAAGGATCTTGGGGTGTCAGCAGTTGAACAAGAACCAGTGTGTACTCAGGTGGCCAAGAAGGCCAATGGCCTTATGTCACAAATAGTGTGGCCAGCAGGACCAGGGCAGTGATTTTCCCCCTGCGCTTGGCACTGATGAGGCCACACCTTGAATCCTGTGCTCAGCTCTGATCCCCTCACTACAAGAAAGACAGGGAAGTGCTGAAGCAAGGCCAGAGAAGGGCAGCAGAGCTGAAGTATCTGGAGCACAGGTCCTATGAGGGCTGGCCGAGGGAGCTGGGGATGTTTAGCCTGGAGAAGAGGAGGGTGAACAGTGACCTTACCACCCTCCACAACCACCCAAAAGGAGGCTGTAGCCAGGTGAGCGTTGGTGTCCTATCCGAGGCAACCAGTCACAGCACAAGAGGCAAGTCCTCAAGGTGTACCAGGGGATCTTTATATTGGATATTAGGAAAACTTGCTTTGTCCAGAAGCTTGCCATGCACTGAAACAGACTGCCAAGGAAGGTGGAGTCACCAGCCCTGGGGCTATTCAAAAGACAGGAAGATGTTGCACTTAGGGACATGGCTTAGTGCTGGAGTTGGCAGTGATGGGTTAATAATTGAACTTAATGATCTTAATGGGGTTTATTAACCTAAAGAACTTGAGTACTTTTATTCTGCTTTTTTTTTTTTTTTTTTTTTTTACAGCTTTTAATTAATACCAAGCTTTGGAAATGATATTTTGTTTGAAAAATATTAACTAAAAAAAAAATTAGTTTTTCTTCATGTTGGGCACGTGTCCTGAGACATGACAAGGCATAATGCAAGTCATAAAAACAATGAATTTTAAAAGGGTTTCCATCTATTCTGAGAGGGTTCTTTTCCATTCAGATGTCATGTGTTCATCTCAGCTTCTGTTACTTGCCCTAAGTAATTAGCAGACATTTTAAAAGAGATGACAACAGAAGACATTTTCCACTTACTCCTACCCTTCTCCATAAGAAATGAAATGCAGAGGATTCCTCATGACAGCCCAGATCTAAAGTACACTCCAATAAAAGGTATCAAACAAAAACGTCCAGGGTTACCCAATTTCCCCTCAAAAGAGATTAGCATATAACAATTTTAGCCTCACTTCCCCAAAAAATAAGAATAAAAAGTCTCATGGCCTGTGTGCCATGTACCAGACCAGCCTTTCACCTGGTAACTACTGATTGCAGTCCACCTATATTAAAAATAAATTATTAAGGAGAAAAAGCCAGCATGGTATTTTAATCCTGAGAGTGTAAGAAAATAGGGAGACCTTAAATTGGTGGTGTTGATGCTAAATGCAGCAGTAATGAGACATGCATTACTTATTTCTTTTAATTGTGAGAATTTATGTAAGCGTGTAATATTTGCCATTGGAATATTCCACAGTAAAATGAACTGAAAATGTACTTAGATATGTATGCCTGCAAAGAGCAGATTTAACTCAAGAGCCAAAGTTCTGATGGATGCAGCCAGGATGGGATCTGAATTCATAGCATGCAGGTGGTTAACTGTATTGCTGCTGGACTCAATTGGAAGCACCTTTTAGGAGGCTTCAATCCCATGACTTATGGAGTCTCCTGGGCTGCACTTCATGAGTCTTAAAGGAGACCTTAGGAAAGCCATTTAGTTAAGAAAAACCAGGTAAAGCAAAGAGACAATAGGTCTTACCTTAAAACTTGCTGATATGGACTCTGCTGTATTTCACAGAATTACAGAACTGTTGAGGTTAGAAGGGAACTCTAGAGGTCATCTTGTCCAGTCCCCCTGGTCAAACAGGGCCATTTGGAGCTGGCTGCCCAGGACCATGTCCAGGCAGGTTATGAACATCTGCAAGGATGGACACTCTACATCTCCTCTGGGCAGCCTGGGTGACCTAGAGGAGTTAATTCTTAGGATAGATATAGATTCTGAAGAGCACATCCAATTTTTCTCTCCAAGGATGATATAAGGAGGTTTGTGGTTTATTTAACAATAGTTCAAAAATATATAGAAGCATACTCTAAAAATCCAGTTTTTACCCAAGCTGACAATATACAACTCTTTTGACCAGCCTTTCAGTTTTCCATCATATTCACTCAATTATGCTCTTTTTCCCCCACTTATCTAGTCAACCAGTAATTTTTTAGATACTCATCTTTCTCCTTAGTGATTAAATACAGCCATTAATGAAAGATTTGCCAGAATAAAAAGTGAACAATTACTGCTCTGTACAAAAGCTAACAGGAACATTTCTTAAACAGCTGGAATAAAGTACATGGGAACTGTAAATGTCAGTCTTCTGCAAAATAAAGATAATTACAGCAAGATATGCACTCTTGAACTCTTTTAATGGGAGGCCTGAAAGAGTGATACAAAGCTTATGCTTTTCATCCAGGTTCTTACACCCTACATTTTCCTTCTTTTCGTGCAAGTTCTCATGGTGAGGCAGCTCAGCCTCTGCCTCACCTGCTGCAGTGCTGGTGCTAAGTAAGGAGAGCCCTCCACTCCAGCACCCACCCAGCCTGATTCCAGCTCTGTTTCATCTTCCTCTTTGTGTCTCCAAGCATTCATAATACCTTTTACTCCTGGGGCTATCTGCATGTTCTGGTTGCTTAGAAACCATTCCTGAATGGCTACAGAGGATTTTAAAAAATTGTCTTCAATAATTCTCCCACCTCTTTTCTCATAGTGGAGTACTGTTTTAAGTACTGTAAGCAACTCTTTTAAACTTTCATTTCCATTAAGTTTAATGTAGTGGTTGTTGGGTTGTCCTCCGATCTTGCAAACACCACACTTGCTTTTTCTTTTTTTTGCTTTCCTTTTCTTTCATCCATATGGTCCAATATAACTTTCAGTTCTGCAGAGCAACTGAAAAAGTCATCACATCCAGAGTCCTAGAAACAGGATTTTTCTGAAGGGACAATGCAAAATCACAAAGGTCTAATCCTAAAAATGTCATATGAGTATAAAAAAGAGCTGCTTCCTTTATCCATGCTAACTTGATGATGTCATCAAATGCAGAGAACTGCAGGGCCCTCCCAGGCACTTCTGAGGCTAAGAAAAAAGAAGGGTGGTGAGGTCTTACCAGATTAACACCTTTATAAAGATCAAAGGCTAAAATAGGTAGCAGATCCATTGTGAGAACTCAAATAAGAGCAGAAAAAAGGCAAAGTGTCTCTTAGTCTTCACAAAGACTTAAATTGACAGAACATAATTTACCAGTAGCCCTGTAGCTCTGTACACCATCAAAAAATGCATATTTTATGCTGTGTATTGATTTTCAATATTCTGATACAAAATAAGCAGTTATATGTCCAGCATGGGATCTTGTAATAAACTTTATTAGATCTGTGGGCAGAGCTAATATTTTCAAAAAGACAACACATTTGTTTCATTTTTTGGAACTCTTGAATCTATACCCACATTTCCTATAATTCCTTGGGTCAAATATAAAATTTACATTATTTTGCACTACAAATGTGTGTATGAGTCTTATGGATATTCTAGTTGACTGTCTAAATGATTCTGTGACTAAGAAAGCAATAACTTACTGTGAATAAGAGGCTATTTTGATTGTCCTGCATAACCTGGAGCACAAATAAGCTCTTTGGTAGCTGAGCAAATAACTGCCCAATTAAAATGGCTATGGAAAAGTTTCTTGTTAAGACCAAGAATAGTGACTAATGTCTGTTGTGCACCTTCCTTATCATCCTTGCCTGGAGTCTGATCTTTCCCAGCATCCTGGCACAGGTCATTCTCTGATACTTGGTAGTTATAAGTGCTGAAGGATCTGCAGATGGACAGACTTATGAGAAGGCTCATGAAAGCACTGGACTGTGCTAGTGCAAGCCAGGGCTACAACTCCCTCTCTTTAATGAACACCAAGATACAGTATTAGTTCGTTATTTTTCTCATCTGTGTTTTATGGTATTCCAAAGCCAAAACTACTGTGTCAGCTGTGAAACTTCAAGAGCTCAGAAGTCAGATTTAGGTAACTAAAAAAAAAAAATAGTTTGAAAAATTAACCTATTCGTGCTAAAACCAGAGGTGTGTTTGACACCCCTCATTATGATTACAGAGACTCTGTCTCTACCTGGAGGCAGCTATGTCTTCAATTGAAGACACAGCATGATGGACCCTCACAAAGGGTCTCCCAGACTTCATTTATGCTACTATGATTTCCATCCTGCAAGATCTGCTTCCATAAGCTACAAGAGAGACAATGTGACTCTTCTGTCCTTCCCCTGGAATGTCACATATGTCTTGCACTGCAGAAGAGCAGGGAACAGGCTAGCCCTTGTTAAAGGGGAATGTCCCTCTCCCTGCCATCTGAACATATAAACCTCAGAAGCTCTTGTTTCTACCACTCTTCAAGTGATCTTATTGCTGCATCATACTGCTATCTTAAAAGCAATGCTTATAAGCAGCATGCATTGTGTTTCAGATTTGTACATTATCACGAGTTTAAGCATGGTGAACTCTTCAATAAATCTGAGACCATTCAATGGTCACCTTGTTGTTTTGGCATAGTCCTGTAATCCTATTTCTTCTCCTACTTTTTCTGCTAACATTTTAAAGAGCAGCTGAGTGCTTACACCTCAGTGTCCTATATGCTGGGGAAGGAGGGAGAGGGAGGGAAAACCATTTATTTTGCTGCCTTTATTCCCATGAGAACAACTAATCACGTGGGAGTAGAACAACAAGTTCTGCTAGGCACACAGAATCTGCTTATGAGACATCTCTGCATGCTCTTGAGGTTTCATTAGCCTAAAGTGGACTTTTTCCACTCCTCCAAATCATTGTTATTTCAAAACCAAATTTATTCAAACTAGGGAGAGACACATATCTTCAACTATGTCGACTTCAAACTCAAGCACAAAATGTACCATATGTATTTTTTCAATTATAAAATATGCATCAGTTACAACAATGGGTTTATGGAAAACTCTCTTTTCCTGCTGTAGGGAATGCTAATAATTAGTGTGATTTTTGTCATCCTTCTAAGACACCTCTGAACCAGGAGTTATTATGGAGAAATATTTTTTCTATACAGGCTGTCTTGCAAAAATAATCAGTTCTGTGTTTGTTGTACGATAGTCAAGGGAGAGAGTAACACAATAGCTACACCCAATGGCAACTTCACTAACAGCCAGTTTTCAAAGAAAACTAGGATTTTCTTACCAGGTGCTCAACTAACAAGGTCAAATATAAGTACTTAAGCCAGTTTTAACAGTTTTTTTTTTTTTTTCTTGAAGAGAAATGCATTTTTAAATGGTGATACATTGAGTAATCTTTGATTCAATTTTTTTTGCTATTTATCTTTTAATACACAACAGTGTTGTACTTTTGCCTGGTTTATTATTTTCACTCAGACTAACATAATGGATTGAGCCACTTCTGCTTCTCCTTACCAGATTCTCAGGTTTTAATGTGTCTATTCCATTGTTGTGACAAAAGCAGCTTTGAGATTATTAACCACAGGAATTGAGCCTATGTTACATTGTGGGTTTGCAAAGAAAAGTGTAAGTGATGCTCTAACATGCATAAAATATGTCTTCAGTTCTGTAGAACAATATATTAGCCCCTAAGAAAATAGAAACCAATAAAAAAATAAAGGTCTTGGCTTCTGAATTTTATTAAGGCAATGATTTTTCCTGCTGCAATGTTAGAAAATTTTCATGGAAGTTAAAATTTTCCATTTTGCTTTAAGGATAATGAAAAACCATGTTACATCAGTTCTGATGTAATTTGCTACTAATTGAACCAGACCAAGGAAAAATAAAGTGAAGAAAATCATAGTCTGAAATTTTAGAGTCAACAGTGCATGGGACACAATTTTGACATCATGAAATTAATGTCAAAGAAAGACATGAGAAAGAGGAAGAAATAAAACAGTGGACTTGCAACCAATGCTTCTGGTGAAAAGCAGAGATCTCCATACTATGATTTTTCTAGATTTTATTTTTGCATAACAATTACTTTAAGTTTGATGGATTAACTTTTGCCTCAGAAAAAGTGTCAAAATATTGAATTTCAGTTAAGTTTCACCACCAGGAATTTTGGGATAATTTCTCTAAAAATTAATAAATGAAAGGCTAGAATTTACATATGTCCTTATAGCTTCTAAACCTGTATAGTTCATACAAGTTTTATACATTCATTTTCCAATCACATTCTGCACCAGAGTGAAAGAAAAGGGATTCGTGACCTGCATCATGCTTTCAGAGCCAAGAAATTCAATGGAGAACTGATACCTGGCCCCTGCTCCCCTGAGCAGTTCCATTGCATGGCATGTTGCCTGTCACAAAAACAACAGTGATGTTCCTTCTAGACACATAAGAAGAGTTGATCCTCCTCTGCAGCAAAGGCTCCAGGATATAATAAAAGGGCAGAAAAGGTGTAAGGAGATCTTAGGTATGGGATTAGCCAATTTGCTTCACCCATACCCCTACTCTTGGAAGAACCCAGAGAGATACCAAGAAAACCAAAATGACACAGAATGATTGAGCACAAGTCATCACTCAAATACACCAGTGTATTATTTCAGCTTCACCTCAATAGGCTTAGAGGGGCACCAAAGCCTCTGCTAAAATAATATGGATATTTTCCTTTGAAAATACCTTCATCATTGCCCATAGAAATAAAACACACTCACTGTTTCAAGGCATCTTTCCATACACAGCCTACATATTTGCTCAAAGCTTGGAACTGCTCTTTGGATTCATAACTGTAAGTTCAACCCAGCTGAATATTCACCATGTGGAAAACTTAAGTCCAAAGTTACTTGCTTATTAGCAAAAATGCTTTTAGTGAGAATCTTTTAGATTGTACTATTTAACCATCTGTAAGAGCCTCCCACACCCCATTCCTCAATCCAAGTTCTGCTAAAACTAGTTATGCTGATTGCAATTTGCTTAAAGGACAGTTAAAGGTTGCTGGAAGGATGGTCAGTGTGTCTATTGCTGGAATATATGCATTAAAAGACCAATGACAGGCAAAAATACAATGGGAAAACTTCAAAAAAAAAAAAAGGTGTAATCAGAAATCCCTGTTTTAGCATAAAAATTATAGCAGAATTTTCATTTTCCTGCATACAGTAAACCACTTGTTACACAGAAAGGTCCCTGAAAAAGCATTTTTTTCCTCGAGATTTATCACCAGTGTTAGCAGACACCTTGCAAGGGTGGCTCCTCCTCACACAGCGGTGTCCTCATAAGCAAAAGAAGCAACTTGGTTCTGCTCAGCACATGTGTTCCCAATGTCAGGAACAGCTCTTCTTCAGTAATTGTCATTTATGGAGAAAAATGGGAGGAATCTCTGGTGAGACTGATGACACCTCAATGCCTCAGTTTTAAATGCAGAGCACCCAGGAATTACCCTGTCACTTCCAGTACAGCTTCACTTCAGGCTCTTTCAGATCCTCAATACAGAATTGATGCAGAGAAAAACAATAAAAAAAATTTTAAAGGATCCTTTTGAAGGAGAGGTAGCAGGGTTTTTGATTAAGCTCATCCATCCAAGCTGATAATTACCTTCCCTATAAAGAAGCTGATGCCTTAACAGCAAAATAACTTCAGCATTCAAAAGAAAAGAAATTACTCTGAGCTCACTCTGTAAAACTTTCCCAGAAAAGACACTGTTGTGGTAGATCCATGTCATAGTCCTTTCCCAACTGAAATTGATTAATTCACAGAAGCACTGTGTTTAGGGAATTAGATCTGACAAATCAAAATGCCCCATTCTTGCACTTACTGAAGACAAGGGAAGAATCACCAGTGACTCTGAGACAGGAATTTTTTGACTCATTGACCTTAAATATCAGTTTATATATGCAATTAGCATATTGATTATGACTAACCTATTTGTTAACTTGGGGAACAAAGCAGCAGCATGAGCAAATGGCAGTCCATGGGCATGCCCTGGTTTTACCTCTTTTTCCACCTTTGCTTCCTTGCACATCTCCAGATTCATCCTGGGAACCACAGGCCCCTTGTTTCCATTTTTTTGGCAAGCCTTCTTATTTATGGTATAAAAGTGTTCAGGACTGAGACCACACCCTGAGACCAAACTTTCTCTTGAGTTGCAGCAATCCATGGGCTTGAAGGGTGTTTTACAAGCACATGAAGTGACAGCTCCATAACCTAAATATCTGACTTTTTTAGCTGGCTCCACACAGCAAGGGCCACAATAGGGAATGGCAGGGTTGAACAGGGTATTAGAAGACAGAATTATGAGAAGGGAAGACTCTGAGATAGGCTTGGTGTTGTGTGTCCACTGTGGGAAGGTAACACATGTATAGGATATTTTTTCCCCAGCATATAACATTGGTTGATTTTTGTAATACTCCTCAGTCAAGAGTACATTAACATTTTCTTGGTAAAAACTGTGGAGGGTTCACATCTAGCCACTTAATTCATTCACTTAAAAGGGTAATTAATTCACAGATACCACCACTTCCTTCAGGCTACTTCTTAGCATGAAACTAATATAACTGGTACCATCAAATAAGCAAAATAATTTCTCTGAACTGTTTTATTTTTAAGGTGGTGGTAGGGAAATAGACAAAGATCTGAGTCAGCCCCACATATCCCTGCTGGCTGTTTGGTCAGCCTCATATCACTATTTGTGTTCGTGCCTGGCTGCTGCAGGATGTAACACCTCACTTTCCCTGGAAAGTGAGCAAGCATTCAGAATACATTACTCACAAGCTGCAGCTCCTGGCAAAGTCACCTTCATGCCACATAACTTGCAGGTAGGAGACACTGCACAGGGACTGCAGCTTGAGGGAAGTCCTCAAAACCACTTGCCCAAACTCCTGCACTATCTTGCGGATAACCACAGGATGAGATTCTACTTGAGGTGAAGTGGCTCATTACCTGTGTCCTGTTAATTTTCAGGATAATAAAGACCAGTACAGACTTATGACTTAATTGTATGCCTATCACAGAATGTGATAAATGGCCAACTTTCCTCTTCTGAGGCTACTTTCTCCCTGTGCTCCTCCTACAACCAAGGGAGAAGGATGCTCCTATATATGGCTATGAGTTCAGACTCCCTCTGTACCTGATTCATTCCATCTCCTCTGACTATAATGAGAGCCCAGTGAGATTAGCCCCACAAAGTTAATAGATTTTGCAAAGACTTCTTAATCATGCTTTGTTGTCCATTACTGAGCTCAACAACTCACTGAAGTGAACATTCATTTCAGGAAGGCATCTGTTCTTGAATTGAAGGCACTACAGATAAGATTATCTGATATCTTTGTCTCAGCCAGTCATCCTCATTTTGCTTTCTAGTCCTAGAAAAATAGGGCATGCAAAAATACTTTGGAGAAATGGTACTTTGGAGTGCCTTGAACACAAGGGATCACTTTCAGAGGCTCAGATGAGATTAATCTACCCCAAACAACGCTGAACACACCAGTGCTTCACTACTTTCATTATCCCTAAAATTTAATTTTCTTTTTTCACCTGGTTGGAGGTTTTTTCTGGTAGAGAATCACAAGCAAGTAAATATCATCTTTCAATAAAAGAGACAGAGAGGCTTCTAGTCCATGTATCTGTGCAGACATGCTCCTAAACATAAAAAAACCTTGTCCTACACTCTCATAAATTTGGAGGTTTAAAATGTCAATACATTTTAAAAATAAATCTCATGATTTGCAGACCTTCCTAATCTTTGAGCAGTTAAGGTTGACAACACTGTAAATAGCAGCTTCTGGGCAAAAACACAAAGCAGATTTTAAAACTTAATGCAGAATGACACAAAAGATAAATAAAGATGAACTTACACTTCTGTCAAAAAGTTTATAAACAAGATAAGCCATTCAGGAGAAAGGTATCACATTTGAAATATCTGCTTAAGATATTTCAAATTATATGTTTTATGACACCATAAAACAATCTTTCAGATCCACAAGACAGATTAGCAAAGAGTAGTAATATATTTCCACCATCTGCCCCAGTGCAATGAAAAGAGAAATATAAGACTTTGTCAACAGATCCAGAAGGAACTCCAACCTACAGTCTGCACAGCAGGTGAAAGACAAGAATTTAAGTTTGGGCTGGGTCTTCAACAAAGTCATCAATCCATTATCATGACCAAAAGCTTCTTCTAGTCAAGTTCTCTTTGCAGTGAATCATTCCTGTTGACAGCTCATTTCCAGAATCACTCCACCTGGAGCTCTAGGCTCTTCTTCTCTCAACCCAAACATTATCCCTAGCCCAAACCCTAAATGAACTAAGTTGATTGCCCTCTTTCAAACCCACGCTTCCTACATTATATGTACTATGCCATCGTTGTGCAAACCGGGTGTACAGATTTCATGAAGGAGCTGGGAAAGCCAACTGCAGCATGTCAGGCTCAGCTCCTTATTTCAATTGCCTCAGGATAGTTACTTGTCATACACCTGGCATTGCCTTCTTCCTGGTACTCATACTGCCCTCTTCAGCAGATCTTATGTGTCTCCTTCAGTAGTCTTGTATGATCTAAGTCTCCAAGTTTCAATTTCCAGGCATGTCAGACCAGAAGATCCCTGATGTACATCCAGGTGCTCAGAAAATTAGGTTTTAAGACAAGAGGACAGGCTTAAAGTTTATTTACATAAATATAAATATCTCATCCTGAGAAGGTAGGTACAGGGGAAGCCTGCACTTTGAAAGTCATTAATTAGATTCACAAGAAGTCTTTCTATAGAAAAATTCAAGACTTTTTTCTCTTTTATTTAGCATTGATTTGTTAATCATTACCATGCACCTAGACTGCATTTTCAGGACTTTTCCTTTGAATAAGGTAATTAAAAGGTATTGAGAAAATAAGAAAGATATTCTTAGACACAGATCTCTCTAGAAGCCTGAACTTTGACATGGTCATCACATACGCAGAATAAAAATGTTTCCAGTTAAGTGCTTTCATCGACCACCTGTAATGAAAGATATGAAAGAAAGTGAAGAAGACATTACCTTCTCAGATGCAAAGCACTGATCATTCAAATGTTTACTCTAGTTGGCAGTACCAAATCATGACCTTGAATTCCTACAGAATTATATTTGAAATTGGTGTACTGGATCTATTTGAGATGGGGTTAATTTTCCTCATAGCAGCCGGTATGGTGCTGTATTTTGATTCTGTAATTTAAGCAGTGTCAATAATACACCCATGTTTTAGCTATTTCTGAGCAGTGCCTCTATTTCCCACTTTTGCTTCCCCAGTGAGTAGGCTGGACAGCTGACCCTGATTGACCAATATGGTACTGCATGTCATGCTCAGAAATAAAAACTGAGGGGTGGATGGTTTAGGGAAGCTACTCATTGCTTGGAAACTGACTGGGAATTATTTTGGCTGTGGGAGGCAGTGAGTGACTGCCTTTATATCACTAGATTGTTTTTCATTTCTTATTACTCTAAGTTTTTTTATCTCTCTTTATGTCAACTCATGAGTTTTCTCACTTTTTGTCTTTGTGTTCTCTCCCCTGTCCCACTGTGGGAGCTAAGCTGACAGCCAAGGTCAAAACACTGTCATTGGGGCGAATGTGAGTCAGGGGAAAACACAGTTCCTTCACAATCTTCCTGCAATGATGCCTTTTGCCTTCAAAAGTCAGAAATTGTTGAAAAGTAAACAAGCTCTGGTTTGCCTGTGCTCTCATGCACTTGTTGAATGCAGGAACATGACCTCAACTACTGTAGGAAACAGTCTTGCACCACATGGATTTGTGCACAACATGAATCCAAAGATGTGAGCTAATAATATGTGCTGTGTGCTCATCACAGGCTACTGTGGCTACAGGAAGTTGAAGAAAAACTTCTAAAATATTCCACTGTATCACATGGACCACTATCTACAGTACATGTGTTGATGCTCAGTAGTAAGGGAACTCTGGCATGACCACATCCTTGGAAAAACAGGTTAAGTATCATGATTAGACAATGCCAACAACAAATACCAGTGGAGTTCCTCTGATGACAGTGCACCCACATGGTGTTGGTGAGGTTGGTTCTACTGCTGTCTTCACCCTGGTTGGTGTGATGGATCCAAGCAGGTCACATCCCCTGCCTTTGCTGCTTCCAGCCACAAGCAGGGGCCACAACCTCCATTGCACACTGCCTTGATGCCTTAAAGTGTCCTGGGCACAAGCAGGAATGCCTGCTGTGCATTTATGGCAGATGACAGTGCCCTGCCTGGGGTGTTGCTAGCTGAGCAGATGCTGGGAAACAGCCAGAGGGGTGGCTGTGGTCGCAGGGAGGCTGGTGAGAGAGGCCAGACCCCACAGAGGGGACAGGGCAGCCGTGCCAGGTGAAGCAGCCTCTCAGGAGGGCCAACAGAGACCAAGGGGTGTTAGGTGGGGCATGGGAAGGAGCCAGGCACTGCAGGGAGGCAGCAAAGGCAGGTCCTTCATGGGGAGACAGAAATGAGGACAACAATGCTTGCAAGGACTATGGGACAGGGGTTCATGCTGATGGCTGGCACAGGATGCCATCAGGATCCACACTCAGCCTGGGCCAGGCAGTGACCCACCCCTGGACAGGTGATGATCCACACCAGCCGGGGAGAGCACTGAGCCATCGATGTCACCCTGTGCCAGCCCGGAACCCTGGGATCCCCAGAGGTGGGCCCTGGACTCCCCATGTCACATTCTGTGCCCCACCAGGCAGCACTGGCTGAGAAGCACCAGCCCCATGGTAACTTGGCTCTGCTCTTGCAAGGATGCTTCTATTCACAGAGTAAGGAGAAGGAATTAAACGTAAGGGCCACGTACAAGTGCTGGTTCTCCTGTGGTGCTGTAACAGGGATTTACAGCCCATCTCTGTAAGGCCTGAGAAGGGCCCTGGGCTCAGCCTGACAGTAAGGAAGGATGGGCTCATGCTGTCATCCCCATTGCTGCACACAAAGAATGTTTTGCTCTTTCTTCCACGCATGAGCTGCAGGACAAAAACGCGTCTGAATTTACTGACACCTGGGTGCAGAGGCTCTTTAACCACTTTTACCTTGACCCTCAGTGCCTAAAGTGTTTCCTTTAGGTGGCACTTTGTCTGTGACCGCAAATGACCGCGCAGAGCTCGGTGCTTTTCCCTTCTCCGCGGCCGATGATGCCTCTCATCAGAGCAGCGCAGCAACAGCAGCATCTAGTGGCAAGTGGGCTGGTGGCTGCAGCACAGCGGAAACCACCTCCTGGTGAAGGAAGGATAAACCAGGCACGAACAATCAAGGTTAGAAAGTAGCAAACAGAAAAAAAAAAATCTGCACTAATTTATATTTCAAAGTTTTATCATGTCTTCATGCATACATAACATACAGAATATATATATATATGAAAAAAAAACTTATTTTTGAGTCATAACTCATTATTTGCTTCCCTCGACTGACACTCATTACTTCAAACACCAACTGATTTGATGACAATATGTTTATATCCTATTAAGCATGCTTAGATTTTACACATCAGAAGCATAACAGCAGAATTTCAAGGGAAATTATACATGAAATTATGGTTTTGTTAGGTACTCAGTCAGTGAACAGTATGATGCCTTAAGCATCAGAGAAACATTCGTTGTACAATGAGACATTCAGTTCTTCTGCAAGGACAGGATTTTACCTTGTCTTTCCTATGCAAGTTTCAAAACAATTCAATTTCTTTCCTCTTTTTCGTTTCTGGCACAAGTCTTGGGTTTTGCATGCCAAACAACCATTGTTCAAGATATATTACTTTTTTGTTAAAACATGCACTTAATCTACATGTCCTCATTGCCATTGTACTGAGTCTGGCTGGGATGGAGTTAAGTTTCCTCACAGCAGCCCATATAGTTCTCTGGTTTAGATCTGTTATCAAATAAAATCTGTTATCCAAAATACACCAGTGTTGATAACACAGGTATATTTTAGCTATTGCTGCACAGTACTGGCACAGCATCAGAACATTCTTTGTTTCTCACTCTGACCCCACATTGATCAACCTTGGAGTGGGTAAGGGGCTGGGAGAGGAGATAGCAGGTACGCAGCTGACCCAAACTGACCAGAGGAATATTCCATATCCTGAAACTTCATTCTCAGTGGTAAAAACTATAAACTATGGGGAGTCTTTCCAAGGCAGCCGCTGCTGAAGAAGTTGCTGGATATCAGTCTGCTGGTATGAAGTGGTGAGTGATTGCCTTTGCCCCCCTTGGAGCTTTTTGGTTTGGTTTTTTCCCCTTACCCCTTTCTTTCATCTGTTAAACTGTCTTTATAATGACCCAGAAGGTCTTTCTTGCCTTTCTTCATTCAATTGTCTCTCTTTATCACTGCTGGGGGCAGAGAGTGAGCATGCATTGGGTCTGTTGTGTGATTGCTGGTCAGTGTAACCCACCACAACCAAGCTTCCTTTGATTAATATTCTGTTTTAAATATACTGTGTCCAGAGGTACTCAGTGTGATATTTCACATACTGCTGTGATATTGCCATGAAGTTCCCAATTGTCACAAGTTAAACTATGTACTAAAGGAAATACAGCATCGTTTTCCATACTCAGAACATTTCTTGTGTCTTGGCTTCTTCATGAACTCATCCCTGGACACTGCCTTTCCCTTGAATTGATCACTTACAACCAAAGTTTCCTCCCCCTAGACTATCCCAACAAAACTCAATCTGGACTTGTGCTCCCCCAAGTCCATTCTTCATCCATGATGCTTTTTCCATGAAGAACATTTTTCACAGATTAGAAGAACCACAGCAAAAGGGCACCTTTCCCCTCTATTCAGTTTCTGCTTAGAGAAAAACTGTCTTCAGCAGCAAGGTTCCTCCTGAAATCTGGTGTATGTAGGCAATGCAATGCATATACATAAATCCAGTGCTTAAATCCTAAGGAGAATATACAAAGAGAATGTTTATTCCTCTAATAGCAAATCATATTACTAACCCTGTCCAGACCTTGTGTAAATGCTGTTCTACACTCTGCACCTATATGTGACACAAGAAGACTTAATTAATTTGCTGGGTTCTTTTATTTTTTTAAATTTCCTATATCAACTATCACTCATTCCTATGTTTTAGGACATAATTACAGGTTCCACAAGGAGTTAGAATTTTCTCTATGTTGTATCAGTCCACAGGAAATGTGAAGAAAGTAGTAACTCACTACAGTGAACACTTTTATTTTACAGAAAGCAAACAGAGTACAATTTGAAAATTGTCTTTGTCATGTACTGTGTTAATGTTGGAAAAAATAGGGGTAAAACGTGAAGCAGAGACTGTGAACAGATAAGGAAGTATAATCTCTCCTTGGAAGACTTCTTTTCATAGGTAATTTCTTAAGGAGTACATGTTAATTTATTTTTCCCACTCTCAGAAAACAATCTGCATGTGTTCAACAGTCAGTGTTTTTACTGACAATGTGTCAGCTTGCCAAAGGAAGCTGATTGCCCTAAATAAAAACTAAGCGGATGGCATATTTCATTTTCCCACTTAAGTGTGCAAGGTGGTAGAAGAAAGAAGAGAGAATTATTTCCTTCCTAAAACAGCATCATAGAGTTTTCCAGTCCTCTTTACTTGAATCACTCCAAAGCCAGCTGCCTCCAGGAGCTTGCTGTACTCTGCTGCTGTTCTCTCTTTCCCTTCTGTCTGCACCAACATATTCATCGAATACAGTTGGGTTTCTACAGGCCCACTTTTATCTTCATTCAGATTCAACCAGGAGCACTCCCCCACCTGGTGGAGAGAGGAGAAAGAAAACACACCCTAAGTAATGAAATATTACATTAAGTCATATTTCAGTATCACAGAGGACAATGAAACAGCCAAAGCACCAGAGCATGTCTTTGCTTGGCCATGTTGGTACTGACATCCTAGAGCTGAAGGAGATGCTATCACTGGGATAGTAATTTCCCATTTTCCCTAGCTGAAATTGACAGGACCTTACTAATTTTGCTCAGAAGATGACTCTGTAGGCAGTGCTTTCAAATCTCCTAGGGTTCAGTTTAATACTTAATGGGATTTTTTCTATGATGTATACACTTGTCTAACAGCATAGTGTTATGGCACATATCTGATATTCCTTCTGAGAGCAGTTATTTTTAAAATAAAATACCACAAAAGATGAAAGTATTAATCCTTCTCAGAAAAATGTCTTTTAAAGAGCTCACACAATTTTCTCATAAAAAAGACACAAACATCGGTAGACATTAGATAACCGCTCTGTTAGCTTTCATTTTCTTGTACAAAAATAAGGTAAAAACGATGGCAGCTGAATCTCAAGCACAAAGACACTGCAGGGTCTCTCCCCCTGGAGATGGCTGAACCTCATCAGAGGCACGTATTGAGCCCTCACAGCCAGACATGCAGGCACAGAGTTCATGAGAGCAAAGAGACAGAGGCTGATGAAAAAGAACTCTGTTGCCTCCAGCCTAATGGTAACACTCTAAGTGGCCCCTGGCATCAAAACACTGGCAATCACAACTTTGGTATTTATGATGTGAAAGGAGTCACTGCAGACTAGCCTTCTTTGGCTTCCTCTTTCCAAGATGGGAAATTAAAAACAGAGCCACGAAACCAGGCACAGTGATGGAGCCCACAAGGGAGCCATATGACTCTTATGAATCCTGGCAGTGCTCAGCAGCACTGGGACAGCAGTGTAAGAGGCTTCTGAGAGTCTCTCAACCTAATGGCACTGACTGAAGGGCAGAAGGGAAAATCTGGCACCAGAAAAATGTATCAAGCAGGCAAAAAGAGAAAAAAACACAGCTGCCACGTACACAAGGGGATAAACCACCACTCACACAAATGAGATGGTAGAAAATACACTGAGCTTCCTAAAGCTCTCATCACTCTCACATTCCCCTTTTTAACCCAACCAAGACAGTAAAATACTCCCTTTACAGTTTACAGGAATCTGACATATGCCCTGTTTTCCAATGTCATACCCATCATATATTATAGGAGTTATTTTTTTCTTTTCATAGTTTGAGAAAGACAGTTCAGAGGCTTGTTAAGGAAGATCTATTGTCAGTCACATCCCAAGCCACAGACCTGCTTGAAAGGGAAAAGGTACAACGCAGCAAGAACATCTCTACCACATTTACTCCACAGAGTTCTGGCCAGTCATGAATTTCAGCATTTCCATTCAGCATTAGTTTAATTGGAAAACGGTTGTTTGAGTGTAGTGGGCCAACCACTTTTTTTCCACAGCTCAGTTACACTGTGCTTCATACACCCAATGAGGCAGTTATCCATTTTGGCCATCACTGCAAACTGGTGGTTCCTATTGAGTTTAAAATCAATCAAAACCCCCAGATCCCTTCCTGCAGAGCTACACTCAAGCCCCAGTACCCCAGGCAGGATGTACTGCATCCAGAATTACACCATCCCACGTGCAGAATTTGTCCTTCTAAAATGTCATATGGTTGGTGATTGTGCAGTGGTCTAATCTATCAAGATAACTCTGTATCTCCTCTCTGCCCTCAATGCTTCCTCCTAACTTAGCAACACAAGCTACCTAGGTTAGCATCATTGCCAAACAACTTGGTAACATCCATCAGAGGGAAGGCTCTTTTATCTTCAGTTAGAACATGGCTGAGAATACGTCTCAAAAACATGACAAGAATGTGGATTTTGAAATCACTATAGATTGTTAATGAGGAACATTCAAACCAAAATTGAATAGAGGAATTTTATGCAAATGCACATACACACAGGAAAACAGCATCAGCAAACAGTAAGGAAATTGAAACTGCTCCCGGTCTGCCTTAATGATATGCTGTCTGGGAGAGAGTCATTATAAGACACTCTGTATTCACAGCCCCTTCCATCTGAAGGGACATAATATACAAATGTTATCAAACTTAGCCATCTGCATGGCAAATGAGGAAAGGGAAGAAAATAGGCGAAAAATCTTGTTCTTTGCATGGTATAACAGAGGGGAGAAAAGGCAATTAAAGTTAGCCCTTTGTTTCTCAAACTTCAAAAACTAAAAGTGGGAAGAAATCCCACCATAGAAGAAACCTTCCACATTTAAAGCAGTCAGACAACAAGCCCTCATGTATGAACCAATATATTTTTAAACCTTCAGGCAGAAACAAGGTCTACTTAGCCAAGCCTCCAAAGGTGAGTGGGGTCTCAATAAATGTTAGGTCCATCCTGAGGGCCAGATCTGCCTTAGTTGTTTGCTGGGGGTTTTTTTTCTCTAGACTTCTATCATGCTTGTTCAAGTTCAAAGTCAGTTTACATTATGATGCTTTATTATGAACTATTTTATTCTCAGAGAAGAATGTCCCTGAGCATTTCAGTCTTAGACATCTATATAAGACTGAGTTATATTTCTTACCTTGGGGACTAAAAATCCACTGATGTATTGCACAATGATTTGAGAATAGTCAAGGTCTTCTGTCAAATTCATCTTTCTGGACTGAGACACAGATTTCCTGGCTCTCTTAATTTAAATAAGCTCCTTTCTACCAGACACAGAGTACAGCATCTGATCCACATAATCTTATTGCTTCTGAGAAACACACTGGTTACAAAACATGTTATTTGGCTTTGATGTGTTCTTCTATCAGGTTCAGCTTTTTCCTTCCATCATCAAGTATAAGGCTAAAGAAGCAGTGAGGATTAAAGCTTGTATAGTCAGTTCATCAGTCAGCAACACACTGGCACCTCAGAAGCACTTGAAAGCTTGTAACAAGCAAAACAGGAATCAGTACAGAAGAATAGCAAGAACCTGAACTCAGCATGATGAACCAGAGTTCATAAACCAAAGCAGAATATTACTTTAGGCTTTTTCAAAAGCATAGATCCTCCACTGAACTGGCTTTTGGTGTGGGAAGGCTTCACAAAAAGAAACAAAATATAGCAAGGGATAGAATGTAATATGAAGAAAACCTAATTGATCTGGCATGCAGCTCAGCCAGACAGGTGTGGGGAACAGCAGCTTGCAAAATATGATCAGTACATTTTCCCTCACCTTTTCTCTATTTCACTAGGCTGGTTCCTCCCCTGCCCACCTTGATTCCTCCATTTCCTGCCTTTGGCCCTTTCTCTAAACATTCCAAGTTTCCCTCAAGTTCCACAGTAATTAACCACAAGCCCACTTTAACTTCCCATGATGTTTTCACTCTGATAATCTCTTTGATAATTTTGTTTCTGCCCTTCTTCTCAGCTGAAAATATTTGGCTGAACTTCTTCATGGCTTTTAGGGCATCCTCCACTAAGGGGCCAGGGAATTCTAATATTTGTCCCTGTGCTTCTCATTGCCTGTTTGCTAGCTTTTGTACCTAGATGTGGTTGATTACTGCTTTTGTCTCTTGCCTTTGTGAGGCTGAAGAGCCCTTAACAATCTGTCTCAAAACTCAGGTACCCTCACATTATAGATTTCTTAATATTCTTAAATTCAAAATGTCATAATATATACAACTGAGAAACAGTATCTGTTTCCCAGCTTTTAATACAACAAGGTCTCCTGTGTTACCAAAATACTAGGCCTAAACATACAAAAGTCAGAGCAAATTCCAAACTCTAGAAAAATGTACAACTCCTCATTCTGGGCAACATAGGCCAGAATCTGTGAAGCTTGTATTTAACAAGACATCATTTTTAATTTTTGCATGTTTTTAATAAGAATTGAGAGGTGAACAGTTTTGTCAAGCCATAGCATCCTTAGTATTCCTATCAGAGCCTGGAACTGCAGTCTTCCTTTTGTACTATAAATGCTGAAAGAAGAAACCAGCAAGGCATAACACAGGCACTGCTTTATTCATCACACAGAAAGTTTATGGGTTTAAGACAGTATTCCATTTCAACAAAGCATTACCTATTTTAAAGGTACAAGACACAGCACTGAACAAAGACTTAATACATATCCTTCTAACAGCATGAGTTCTAAGTCATTCTCAAGCCCCATACTGAGCTGTTGGAAAAAAACCAACAAATTTTATGTGCTTTAAGTCAGCCCCTGACAGCCTGATTGCACCAATATGTAACATAAAGACCTATTTCCTATTTAAAGGGATCTGTTTAACCCTGTAACAATTAAATTGCTTTTAGCAAGCCTGGACATGTATGCTGCACCCTTTCAGAAGCTGCATGTTGTGAGAACTCCCAGTTCTGAAAAGGCCACTCTACTGGCAGCCTTTCAGAAGACATTGTGCTCAGGGAGTCAGCGCCTTGGACAGGCCACGTCTGCTCTGAGGGCTTGAGAAGCTCATGTGTTATTAAGGTAATCTGTAATCCAAAAAATATTTGGGAAAGGTAAGCTGCAGGTGGACCAAGGAGTGGAAAGCACTGATCCTGAGCAGGAGCTTTTTGTACATGCAGGAGTCAGTGCTGCCCATGGCAGCTGCCATGCTGCATGCCCAGCATGGCCTCAGGCCTGTCCTGTGCCCCAAACACCCCTCAGCTCAGAGGGCCTCAGGCAGCTCCCACTCCCACACCACCATCACAGCCTTGCCTTTAACAATGCAGCAACAAGCTCTTGTGAGAACAGCCTCTTTCTTGTAAGAAAATTATCACCCAAACAACCCAAAATGAGACGTTTCCTTCCATGGACAGCATCTGTACAACTTACTGGGGGAAAATCCAACAGGGCTCCATGCTGTGCTGGATGGAGCATGGACAGATGTGCCTGGCATCTGAAGAAACATCAGGATTTACTTGCTATCTATCTGCCTCCTCTTTCTCATTAACACAGTTGTTATAAGAAGCCATTTGTTGTAGGCCTTGCTTACTTAGTTCCAGAAAGCAGCCTGCCTTCAGTGTAGAGCATTCTGCATAACCCTGAGAGAGCTTCACTCAAAATGTTGCATTCATTCAAAATGTTGAAGCGACACTAAGCTTAGCTACACTAAGCTAGTCTGCAATAAGGCTTTTTTGAAGGGCTAAAGCATTAGAAGGGAGAACACTGTGGAGAATCTTGGGGGGAAACCCCACACATTTATAGAAGCACACAGAGCTCAGGAGAGCCTGTGGACAGGTCCCCAGTGCCTCAAGGGCTCTCTAGAGCAGGTGAGTGGAAGAAGGGAGAGCTGAACCTTGGAGCCAGCAGGGAACCTGGAGTGTGGGTCCCACCGTCCCACAGTGGTTCTACAGCCACAGATCCTGTGGGACAGTTTCCCACCCTTCTGCCCTCCATTTGAAGTCTCCTTTGGCAGGATGTTTCTAGGCAGCATTCAGCCCCCAGACTGTGCCTGATCCTGCTGCAGTGGGGCTGTTTGTCTTTCTAAGCAGGGGTCCCTTACTCTGCACCTCTCCTGCTTTTTTCTTGCTTAGTTACTGTTTCTTTTGTTATATTTGAAGCAGCATTTTCCTAGTGCTCAAGGCTGTGCTTCTTCAATGACCCACAACTATCAGCAAGTTCTGAAAAGCAGCAGCCACCAGCTTCCAGTTAGCACATTAAGATGGCAAATTTCCTGGCTTTTCCTGTCCTCTGCTGTTTCCTGTAACTCCCAAGCCATCAGGCCAAGGCCCTGCTGGAAGTTTCTGTCCTCTCACAGCAGCCTGGGGAGCAGCTGACTTCACTCAGCCAAGTCAAGCACAACCAGTCTCAGTGTTTCCTGCTGTTCCCTGCCCTGGGCATTCTTCTGCTCTGGGCTGATTCCCTCCAGCTGTGGCCAGCTTTCATTCATTACTCCTAAGCCATACTGGAGCTAGAAAATGTATCTCAGTCAATATGGCAAAAAACTCTGTGAAATGGGGAAAGAACTCTATTGGCAGAGCCATCTGCTTCAAACAGAAAACCTCTCACTGCAGCACCATGAAAGGGCATGAACCTGAGAACAGCTTTCATTATCAAAAATGGGTAACTTGGAAACCTCCACCTTCCTTCCTTTCTTCTGGCATAAGCTTTTTGAAAGCTTTTTAACATATTCAAGAACAAGCAAAAAAAAAAAAAGGACAAGAGACTTTATATATAGCAAGGTGTCATCAGAAATGTCTGTTGGAACACAGAAACTGTAGAACAAACAGGGTTTTAATTTGCCTGCATGTAGCAAAGCACTTATTTCAGGCTCTCTTCACAGTATTTTTCATTTAGAAGAAAAAACAAAACCCTCCCCAAAATCCAACATTCCCATCATGCAAGCTGTCCCAGCATGTCTCTGTAACTGCAATATTAGAGCCTTATGTCTCCTGTGTGTACTGAGGCTACTTTCTCCCTGTCCTTCTCCTATAGTCACATGAGTGAGAGGCTCCTGCAGATGGCTACTGAGTCAACTATATCAAGCTCCTCTAGTATCCAGCTTAATGGGGAAATGCAATTGCTGTTCCAGAAAAAGCTGCAGAGTGATTTTTAGTGCCTTATCCAAATGTTTCTCACTTCAGTAATATATTATTCTGCTTCCAAGAACTGCATGGGTAATGGCAGACTGTGTTTGATCTAATGATTTAAAGAAATGGCAGGAGGCATGCAGTAAGGACAACCCAAGTATATAACAAAATTACTTCACAGCATCATCTTCCTACCTGTCTTGTAATAAGAATCCCTGGGTTTCAACCAGTCACTAAAGTACAATACTTTTTCATAATTTAAATCAAAATCTAAAGAAAATAAAAAATTAATATGTTTTTTCATGCAAAACTCCCCAAGGCTCAGACACGACTTCTCCTGGAACTCTGAAAAGACCATAAGGAGACATAATTTGGTCTGGTTTTATTATATCAATATTTCAGGAATAAAAATGCAGGCACAAAAGCTCAGTACAGGGATTAGTTTTGTTTTGCAGGAAATCAAGTACAAATTCAGCTCTGCTTTTGTCAGATACAGTGTCAAAAATCAGAAAGACTGATACAAGCTGAAGCAAACACACTACACTTTTCTTTTGTGGATTGTTTCTTGTGGAACATGTGCTGAGCTCTTTCTTTTTCTCACAGATCCAAAGGCAAGCCAAGCCAGGCTTCCAGATTTGTAACACATGCATGTTGAAGATCTGTTATTAGTGAGTCTTTTGACAATGTAGCAGCTTACAAAAAGTTGGCTGCCTTAACTAAAAGCTAGGCTGATCATTGCCCACTAAGAAGAATAGCATATTTCTCAACCTCTTCTGTTTTGTTACATACATAAAACACATACTACTATTTCCTTCCTAAAACAGCATCATAGAGTTTTCCAGTCCTCTTTACTTGAATCACTCCAAAGCCAGCTGCCTCCAGGAGCTTGCTGTACTCTGCTGCTGTTCTCTCTTTCCCTTCTGTCTGCACCAACATATTCATGGAATACAGCTGGGTTTCTACAGGCCCACTTTTATCTTCATTCAGAAGGGATTCAACCAGGAGCACTCCCCCACCTGGTGGAGAGTAGAGAAAGAAAACACAAGCTGAGCAATGAAAAGGTGAGCTATTTTTGAGCTGTTACAAGGACAGATCCTAACCTTACTTTCAGGAAGAGGCAGTCTCTACATTAAGTCACATTTCAGCATCACAGAAGACAATGAAAGAGCCAAAGCATCAGAGGATATCCTTGCTCAGCTATGTTGGTACTGACATCCTAGAGCTGAAGGAGGTGCTATGGCTGGGCTGGAAATTTCCCATTTTCCCCAGCTGAAATTAACAGGACCTTACTAATTTTGTTTTGTAGGCAGTGCTTTTGAAACTCTGAGGCTTCATTGTGATGCTTAATGGGATTTTTTGCTGTGCTGTATACACCTATCTAAACAATAGTAAGAGTCCCTCTGCTCTTCAAGAATTCACACCTACCAGGTTTGCAAGCTTTGTAGACTTTTGCCAGCAGTTGTTTGCATTTGTCATCATCCCAATCATGCAGTATCTTGGATAAAATATACAGTTCAGCTTCAGGTATTGAATCATTAAAGAAGTCTCCTGTGAAGCAAGAATACATGCATTATACAAATCCCCACAACACTGAGAGCTGAGTTATGCAAATATTTTCAGTTCTGTTCAATTCCAGGCTTGCAATGTCCTTTAGACATATCAGATGGCAATGGAGGTACCAGGTCAAAGTCCTCTGCTGCACTGCATAGGGAATTTTGCTCTTGATCAGTCTCAAGAAGATCTGAAACATTTAAAGGCAATAACTCATCCTGAAACAGACTGATGTACAGGAAAGAATTTGAGTTTTGGCTTTCTCCAATGACAGAAATTCAAATTCATACTGCACTAAGGACATAGGTTCACACAGTTCCTGTCATGAGAAAGAAGGAAAGAATATTGCCTTCTCTAAGAAAGTTTTCAAAGATCTTCTGTAATCACAGAATTACTCCATAAATCCGTAGGTAAAAATACACATCTCTCACCTCCATCACTAGCTTGTTATTCCTTTTGTTCAGCACCTGCTGTACTGCATTCAGATTTTTTTCTCAGCACTTTACTTTGTCGTTTCTTCTCCCATTTTGTTGCATCTTTGTTTTTATACACTCCCTTCCCTCCTCAAGTCTCCTTTTCTCTCTCTCAGATCTGAGCAATTTTAAGCACTTCCAGCACTTTGAAGACTTTTGTAAACATTAAAAATGAGATCTCCCTATATTAATTTTCCTCATACATTGTACAAAGACTATGCAGGATCAGTGGTCTGGGCAAGAGGAATAAGAGCTAGCTCACCCACTTTTATGTTCCAAAATATCTTAGGACTTGAAGATCAATCAGCTGTGACCAGAGAAGGAAAAACCCATGTTCAGAGCAGACCTGGCGTCCCTCACATCTGCCAGGAGGTTTGCACAGGAGAAAAGGGGAGTGTTAGGAAAATTTATAGCAAAGCATAGCAGATTTCAAAATTGCATGATGCTTTTTCTTTTTTTTTTTTTTTTTTTGCTAATGTACCATTGTTCTTAAGAAATGAAATAGCTCTCTTCAGGAATTACTGTTGCTGAATAACTGACTTGTGTCTCTGACAGCTGCTGGAGGACAGCTGGAACAGCTGCAGAGGTGGGTTGGGGAGGCTGCAGCCTGAGACCCTGTCCCCATAAGGGGCAGCTGGAGACCTGAGCCTCCAGTATGACACCTCTGAGCAGAGCCAGGGCTCTGGAGCCACAGCTGTGACAACTCCACACCGCTGTCCCCACCTACCTTCATGGAAAGTGATCTGATGCTCCTCAGGGGAAACAAACTGTTCTTTGGCCACCTGCACAACTTTGGGCAGGTCATAAATTGTGACAGTAGAATTTGGATACAAAGAAACACACTCTTGGGCCAAAGCTCCTCCACCTCCTTTGGGGACAGGAAAAGAAGGTCAGTACTGACACAAACCCAACCTGTTCAGTGACATCCCCATGAAAGTATACAGGCAATGGTACATTCAGCCTCATGGAAGCTGGCAATGTATATTTGACCCCTTGAGACACCTCTTCCCATGTGCTGCTGGGAGGGAAGAGGAGGGGCAGGAGAAGTCACTGTCTCCATGTGCTCTGCAGGAAGGCCTGGGGGCAGCGGCACCCAGGCATGTGGGGTCAGCCCCTGCCCTTACCACTCCTACACTCCCTCCTTGCCAGACCAGCTGCAGGTGTTGGAAGGTGAAAAGTGAAAAACAGTCACTAAGCCAGGCTCTGGGGAAGAAGTGAGGGAGGCCAGGAGGGACCCTGCCTTGTCCTGTGAATCCTGGCAGCACTAAGCAGTGCTGGGACAGCAGGGTGCTGCAGGATAAGAGGCTGTAGGCAGTATCTCAACAACAGTGACTGTAAAGGAAGAAGGAGAGAGTCTGGCACTGGAAGAATGCATCAAACAAGGCATGAAAAATGCTAAAGCTGCCACATCCACGAGGGGATGAGTGACTGCTTACATAAATCAGACTGTAAAGAAAAACATTCAGCTTTCTAATGCTCTCATCACTTTCACGTTTCTGTTTTTAACCAACCAAAACAGTAAAATTCTCCTTATATTGTTATGTCCTACTTTCCACTGTTTTGCCCATCATATAACATAGGAGTTGTTTTCCTCTGCAGAGCTTATAAAAGACAGTTCAGAGGCTTGTTAAAGAAGATCTCCTGACACTCACCTCCCAGGTCATAGATCTGCCTGAAAGGGGAAAGGTCAAATGCAGCAAGGACATCTCTGCCACATATACTCCATATTGAGTTCTGGCCAGCCATGAATTTTAGCATTTCTTCATCTGATCTAGCAAGGCAAACAGAGACAGCACAGAGAGAGGGTTCCTTACCACATCCTCAGAGATTCCTATCATATAACTGCTGCTACATGTTTTAGCTTAAACAAAAATCTCTGGCTTTATTGACACAGAATATGTCCTCTTTGCATATAAACCTACCTTGAATATACTGTATCAGGAGTGTACAGCTATGAATTCATGCATTTAAATAGGGAATTAAGACTCGTGAAATCCAACAGTGTATTATGCTGCTCATTCTCAGAATTTCCAAGGGACTTCTTTTTCCTTCAACTATCATTGCCTCTGTCAGAGATCTGTGATGTTTTTCAGGTTAGAAAATTACATACTTCTATTCAAAATATCAGACAGCATCGCAGTAATTGATATTGTTGAGAAGTAAAAACATTGCATGATGCTGATGAGAGGAATTCTCACCTTATCATATTTAATTGTCCTGAGTCATAGTTAAAAACATTAGTTTTATCCACAACAAGAAGAATAAAATTTCTGTAAATATTTTAATGGTTACCTGTACATTGCTCCAAAAGGGTCTTTAGATGAAACACCAAAAGCTCTTTCATATTGGTTTCTTCCTTCTCTAAAATAGTAATTGAAAAAGCCTATGAGAGTGCTGATATATTTCTCAACCTCTCACAAGAATGACTGGTTCTTTTCAAGATCAGGGTGGGATGGCACTTTGAGCAATCTGATGTAGTGAGTGGCATCAATGGTAGGAAGGTTGGAACTAGATGATCTTTAGAGCCTCTTCCAACCCAAACCATTCCAGGATTCTGTCATTTACGGGAGCACATCTGAGGTAAAGGTACAAGACTGATACAATCATCACCGTCATCTACACCATGTTTGGTCATCATGTTTGACATGGACTGGAACAAGTGAGACTCCAGACCCATACTTAACTGCCCCTATAAACCTTTGCAACAGAAGGACCCTTAGCCACCACTACTCATTATTTACTTTGTTGATGCCACATCCAGTAAGATCCACTGTAATGATAAAGTGCTTTACTGAAGGTGACACATAAAGAAATCTGATTTCTATATCATCTCTACAATGACAGGGAAAAGGAAAACAAGAACATACACAAATGGAAAACAAGGAGGGGGGGGAAAGCACACATATGGCCACGTTAACAGCTGAATTATCTGTTGCTTTTAATTTCTGAGAATGAGTCAGCATCTTTACTGAGTTCTTCCCCAGAAACACAACACTCAGAGCTTTGACACAGATGCTGCAAAGCACCAGACAGCACACAGCACTCCTCCTTACCTCACAGCATCAGCCAGGTACTGCCAGCACAAGTAGACTGTGTTGGAATAATACATCATAATGTGATACTGAGACTTTGGACTTGATTTTGTGAGGTAGACATTGGAAATTTCTGTGTTTCTGTAGAGGGCTAAAGCATAAAATAAATATATTTACTAACATATATGATATATCACCTTGCCAAGTCTGTTGTACAGCTTGGTGTTTATCACCAGAAGATGTCTATACAGCCAAAAACACAGCCACATTACTTCTACAACCAAAGCCTTCCACTGCAATGAGCAGTGGGTGAGAGCTGCTGAAATCTGTGTTGCCTCATTCCATCTAGGTAAACACCATCTCCCTATGCTTAACTCCAGCCCCAACTATTTCTTTCAAGAAAAGCAAAAAAAATGCCTTTTAAGAGATGTCATTTATGTTGGGGAGGATGAAACAAGAAAGCCTTATAAATATGACTGCCTGGCAAAAGATTTTGAGAATATAGAAACTATAAGTGAGATTGAAATGAAAGCAACCTTTGAGATCCCTTAGTTGCTGAACAACGGGAAAACAATGATGTGACCAGCTGAATGTAATCTCCCCTGGAGGAAACAATTCCCTCTGCAAGCAGGCAGGCCTAAGTGTCAGAGCAGACCCTGCAGCTTGGCAGATGGGGCCCAAAGAGTAAGATTTAGGGTTTAAAATGTAAACATAGTATGGTAATATAGTGATTCTTATAGGTTGTATGGAAATGTTATAGGATATGCATGCTGTAGTAGATTGGTTAATGAGAATCTGAATATTCAACACAGAAGATGATTTATTGTATTGTAACGGGAACTTCGCACTCTTTTCACTCTCTCTCTGTCTCGCTCTATCTTTCTGCGCTCTTCTTCGCACCCTTTTCTCTCTTTGTCTCTTTGTCTTCTCCTCTGCACTTCTTCACCCCCTCCTTTCTACATACTCTCCACTCTTAAACCTTTGTCTTTAACTCTCTTACACTTTGGGCCTCTCTTCTCTCGGGCCTGCTCCGAGCTGCGGCTGGCAGCTCCCAGCAGGGCCCTGCACCCACGCCCTTTGCAATAAACTGCAAGTTACACGACTTGGCTTCAAAGAGATCTCGTCTCCGTCCGTCCCAACCATGCGACCCCCCTGCAGCTCTTACAATTTACATACAGGCTTCTCCTCTCAGAGGAAGCTTTCAGTGTGCTCTAAGTGAGAACTCTTTGCAGACAAGTCTTCTTTCTGATCAACAAGGTCAGCAGGTGGGGAGAAAGTCCCCAAAACAGTAGGCCAGCCACACATACACTCCCTCAGTTCACTAGGACAGGACCTTCTGCAAACAGAAGAATGCCTAAAGGACTCCCAGAAATCTCCCCACTCCCTCCAATGCATCTGCTGTGGCATCACTCACCCACAGGACTTACATACCAAAGGAATATAAAAGATAGATCCTGCTCTCCCCAAACCCTTTTGGCAACAACTATAATCCCTAAAGCAGAGTATACCAACACAAGGCAGGGCAAGGGACACAATTTGTGAGACTCTAGCTGGTCCTGACCAGCTGTCTGATGGCTACAGATCCTTTCTGTCCAAGTGCATTCCATGTTTCTGACATAAGGAAAAACTTTTATCACCTCTCAGTTCTGATCAACAAAATAGTTCACATAATGGTAAAAACCCTAAGAAGAACAAAACCTGTTTTAAATCATGCTGTTACCATCCACCCTGGCATTTTGTTTTAAGTTTAAAATCCTGTCCATACCACAGAGATTTCTTGAGACAAGCTCCACAGAGCTTTTGGAGTTATCCTAAATATCTTCTCCAAAGTCACATGTACAAAGACATTTAGGAATATAGAGCCCTGTGCCTGTGTTTCATTTTATACTTGTGATCATGCTGACATTTGCCTCCTCTTCCAGCTGAAGAGTAAATCCTAAGAGTGATTCTCTCCTTCTTCCAGCTACATTAACTGACTTAACATTTGGTATCACCTTTGCCCACACATCTTACCTCACTTTCAAAACCATCAGAGGTTTAAATCTTGCAATTTATTTCCATTCCTCTGCCTTTATTACCTCCTTCTTGTGTCATCTCTACTGCCAAGAGCTTCAATCCCACACAGGCATCCAGCAGTCTTCTCATCCCCATGGTGCTGGCACCCAGACCTGCAGCAATGGCATCTGAAGACAGAGGCTGTCCTGACTCCAGAAGAAGATCAAACACCCCCAGCTCACAGGCAGTGAACATAACCTGGGAGTAGGGAAAGATGGGAGTGAGGGATTAGGTGAAAGCACAAAGCCTACTGCATTTCACAAGCTGCTTAAGTAGGGAAAATATAAATTTAATAATATTTATTTCAGATAAACTTGTATTTCATATAAACAAGTCCAATTATTAAATTGTAATTTATCTGAGCACCGATATTAACATACTATGCATGTAATGCACTCATTAGTCTTATTCTTTTTTCTTTTCCAGTGAAGCCAGCCAATGCTTTTTGGCTTCCAAAAGTCCACATTTAGAGACCAGATTTTGTGTGTAAATGTCCTTTCCTCTTTCTTAGTTTAGAAACAGATTCTCACAATCTCCTAGAAAGAACAAAGGCAAGTCTGGGTGGGTGTGCTTGTTGTCTGTTTATGTTTCTGTTCTTTAACTAGGATCTAGCACATGCTTCAGTGAACCCTGGAGACTCTCTCCTGGCTTGCAATAGGGTGAATATCCCATTCTATGTACCTTGCTTTCAGGCACTGATGAGAAGGACTATAGTGATCTTCCAAAAGCAGGGAGGTTCCTCTCATCCAGAAGAACAGTTTCATTTAACTGCACAAAACTGCCCAGTCTTTCCCTAGAGTTGTTTAATTTCTCCAGCAACATTCATCAACCTTCGGACAAACACAGCTAACCATACATTAAAAAAAAAAAAGAACCAACCATCTTTCTTTAGCTATACACAGTCAATTTTACAAGTATGAGCCTATTACTCTGGTCACATAAACACTCCTGAAACAGTAACAAAGACATCAATTTAACAGACTGCCTGTATCTACAATGATTTGAGCTACAGTTATTCCTGCACAATGAAGCTCCTTTTACCCTAAGAACATGGCTTAACATGGCCAAAGTTGAAATTGTTTCTCTAAAACATAGTACTAACAGTGTTAATTTGGAAAGCACTGGGCCCCTCTTTTTCTCACAACGGGATTTTTCATTATCTGTTTTTCCTCTCTTTATTGTCAGCTGTGCCTTTCAGGAGCTTAAGGTGCAGCGGTTTTTGCACAACCAAAGAGCATTCCTTCCGTTACCATGTTGGCCAGGGGATCAGCAAGGGACAATAGGAAAGTTAAGTAGTAAATGAGGAAAAAATCATCCACTGCACTGGATATTATAATTTTATGCCCATGTGCTTAAGCAAATAACATCAGGAAACAATAAGAAGAGTAGAATTACTTAATTTTGCCTTTGGGCCTTAAAAATATCTTTGGAAAAAACAGTCATTATAGCAGTGCTTTCACCTCTTCCAAAGACTTACATTCAGGATCTAAAGAGAAATCCCTAATATTTCTTTCTGCATACTCTTTCTAAGAGTTATATTTCTTACCTTTGAGATTAAAAATCCATTGCTGTATTGCATGATGATTTGAGGATAGTCAAGGTCTTCTGTGGAACCCATCTTCCTTCTGGACTGAGACAGAGATTTCCTGGCTCTCTTAATTTAAATAAGCTTCTTTTAACCAAACACAAAGCACACCAGCTGATCCACATAATCTTATTGCTTCTGAGAAATACACTGGTTACAAAACATCTTAGCTGAATTATTTGGCTTTGATGGGTCTTTCTACCTGGTTCAGCTGTTTCTTTGGATCTTCCATCACCAAGTATAAGGCACTGTGGATTAAAGCTTGTATTGTCAGCTCATCAGTCAGCAACACAGTGGTACCTCAGAAGCCTTGAAAGCTTGTAACAAGCAAAACAGGAATCAGTACAGAAGAATACCAAGAACCTGAACTCAGTGCAATGCACCAGCATTCATAAACCAAAGCAGAATCTTACTTGAGACTTGAAACTTGCTGTGGGGACAGTCTGGGGGACCCTGGGCTGGCAGTAGTGTATCCCTCATCCCTAAGTGCAGAAGCAGCAAGTCCAAAGAGAAGCTGTAAGAATCTGTTGCTGTTTTCTTACTGTGATCAGTTTGCTCTGAAGACGATCACTCAGATGAAGCCTACAAGGATGTAATCTACATTTTTTACTTTTCTGTATTTTGCAGGTCCTCCCAGTCAGCCTGATACCAGCTTAGAAAGGAATACTTGGAGCACTTCACTAGGAGTGTCCTACTTGCACTTTGCCAAGTTTTGACAGAGCAGGGTGCTGAGGCGTGACAACACGTTTTCATTTTCCAGCTGGTTACTACAGTTTTCCTCCCCTTCTCTACAAAAAAAATAATGGGCAGCAGAAGGCCCTTGGGAAGAAACAATGAAATGACTGCAAAGTGCAAGATGGGGCATGGATTTCAACTTCACACAGGACATACCTCATAGGTTTTCATCAGAAAATTAAACCCCTGGATTACTTTCCTGAAATCTTGTTGCCCCATTTCTCTGTCTCTGTCTGACATCTTGCCCATCTCACCTCCGGGAAGATGCGGCAACATTCAGGTGAGGAAGATCCTTTCCATCAAGGAAAAGACTCAGATTTTATATCACACATTTAGTGACCCTTCAGGAAACAATGTTAAATTAAACCTTATTTAGGTAGTACACTGAAGGCAAAATGTGACAAACCAACATTTTTTCAGTGGCAGCTTTCTCCATGCTTCAGATTCCACTGTATAATTCTCTGCATCTGTACTTTCTAACTAAATTGTACATAATTGCACATCACCAGCCAAAGGTAACTATTGTTATCCAAAAAAAAAAAAAAGTTGTATGAAAATAAAAAAAGAAATTCTCTTCTAAAGGCCAATTCTACGTGCTTCTGAGAAACTGGTGCAATTTCATGCAAGATTAAGGATTTCCCACTCCTGGGAACATAACAGCTATTCAGCCCCATAAATGCACTTCACTTAAGGCAAAGTTATATGGTACGTGAGTCTCCACTAATAAAATGACCACACATTGATTAAATACACTTGAAGTTCTTTTTCAATTATAACTAAATCTGTCTGTTGAGGATACCAGTTGTAATCATCTAATGGGATTACCACTAGTAGTGAGATGTAGGGGAGGAGGCTTGCAGATAACCCACACCAGATTGAAAAAAGCCACATGCAGAAGCTGTTTCCAAGTAAATTGTTAGTGAGGCTTAGAGTTTAAGCTCCTTTTAAGCTAGAAATGCATTCATGAAGATGAAATTGCAATGGCTTGCTTTTTATGAAAACCCTATCAAGATTTCTCTCATAGGGCTTAGACCACATGCAGGCTAAAGCCCTTATTTTACCACCACAGCTCTATTTCAGTGATGCATTTTTCTTTGCCTAAATGACTCACTAGAGTCAAATGCTACACAAAAACCAATTATGTCATTTTTGCATAACATTTGAAAGTAAGAAATTATCTATGAACAAAGGAGATTTAGTTAAATGAATGTGCCTGCCAGTGAGAAATCTTCTCACACAAAACCTTCCTTATAAGCAAAAACTAAAAATCCCAGGGATGTGACCACGATGAGTTTCGATAATTCCAGTAGGGAGCAACTCTGCCTTGCTATCATGACCAAGTCTCTAAGTATACCCAGTTTATAACACATGCCCTGGAAGGGCCCTGAGGTATTATTTTGTGGTCTTTTTTAAGCAATCCTAAAAAAACAAGATACTTAATATCATACTTTTTCTTTGAAATAGAATATCAAGTTTAAAATGCTCTTTTCTTCTTTGTAGCTTCTAATTATTCTCATATTTCACAACAGACGCATTTTCCTAGTAACATAACTATTATTTCCATCACTTTTGACACACACCAATTTTAGTTTTTTCCTATTTTCATCACATATACTAATAGCAAATATTTGGAGTGGGCACAAAAACCTGTATCTCCAGCTCATTTTCTAAGCAAACCCTCCCTTCTCTTTAAATTCACTTACAGTAAAATCTCTCAGAATATCTTTTAAAGTGCATCTCAGGCAATCCAAAGTTGTTCTTGGTTTAACTTGTGGACTGCAGATAATCTCTCAACATATAATTCAACTACGTAATACTTGAGATTTCTATCAGTGGAAAGTCCCAGCAGATTAGAGTCATAGTCTTTGTGAGGATAGCCAGCTACACCAGCCTCAAGGGGTGGATGCAGAAACTTTAGAGAGAGAGACAGATGCAAACGGAAAACCAAGATAGATAGCAGCTGAGGCAGGCTCAGAATTTGCTTGTGTTATGCCACAAAGAACACAAAGGAAAACCATGGGTACACAACTGCCTTAAACAGGCCATTTCAGAGGCTTGGCTTTGTTGGACACGGCAGGAACACCTTCCTGCCCAAGGGAGGTGGTGAATAAATTCCTCATTTTGCCTTGCTTGTGCATGCAGCTTTGGCTTTACCTTTATATTGTGTTTATCTCAATCCATGAGTTTTTTCACTTTTACCCTCACAATTCCCTATCCCATCCCTAGGGGTGTGTAAACACCTGCATGGAGCCAGCTGCTATAAATCACAGCAGCAAGACATGCAATGAACAGAAAAGATTTTTTTCCAACTCTTCCCTTTTACAGGGAAGGTAGAAAGTAACAGACACCACTAGGCAATTCCTCAGAGTGTTGACATGTCTGGGATCATGTGCAGAATTGCAGGGAAAATCTAAGTGAAGGTGATCAGTTCTTGTTCGGACACTTTGCTGGCAGTGCCTGGGAGTGACATCCCTTCATATTGTCCTACAAATAGTCCAATATCATGGACAGCACACCTGAACATCCCATGCAGAGCAGGTAGAGCTCACCTGGCAGGTGCCACAGTGCAAATGCAGTTAGATTAGTTATCAATTAGAGAGTAATTCCAATCAGCCTTAGCCCTTCAAAAATTTTATAATATATGCTATGGCAAAGCATTAGCCTGAGCTAATCAATGAATTTAATTTTTTTGTCAGGCAGCAGGAGATTCAGGAGTTGCAGCATGTGACAGGGTACCAGACCAAATTGATTTTCTGTGCTGCCACTAAAGAAGAAAGGATGGTGGTGCACATCCCTTCAAGAGCCCAGTATTAGATTAATATAGGACACTTGATTCATTCTGTGCATTCATTCGGTTCTGAAGAATCAACGGCAACTAGATTGCTGCTTTATACAAACACTAGAGACAACTGCAAATTTACTGCAAAGCAGCAGAAGATACTTTCTGCAAATAATATGCTCATTAGACTTGGGAAAGGCCAGATCAACAGCATGTAATGTAAGCTTACTAAAATGTGTGTTGTATTCAGAATAGCCAAACCTCAGAAGCAGGATATCAGAGCAAGACACTGGCAATGCATAATAAACACAAGTTTGATCTGTATTGTAATACAAGACATCAGTGGCCAAATTTTCCCACAAATTTATAAATTAAGATATTTGCCGAACTAGTTGGTTTAATTGCTGTCTTATATAGAATGTAAAATGTCTAGCTCTGCTATCAAACCTGAGTGGCCACAATAGTCTGTTATTCCTATACAAGAACTGACCTAAAGCTGACATTGGTGCCAAATTCAGGTAGTCCTGATCACCAGTTGACTCTCACTAGTTTGTCTTTATAGCTTGTGGCACTGATAGAATCTTGTGTTCACAATTTTGGGAGCAACTGCAAAAATTCCCCTTTTCTCTGTCAGCCTTAAAGACAATGCTTCCAGTTAACATATTTTTATACACATACCTAATTATGCCTATGTCTTTGTTTTAGGACACTGAATAGATTACTCTGCAAAGGTAGAGCCAATTAGAAACAGGATTTGGATATGGTTACAGCTTTGGTAATAATTTTTACTAATATAAATTACTGCTGCGAATTTGACTCACACATTATCAGAATTTCTTTACCACATCAGGTAGTAATCAGATGGAAAATATCACACTAATCATATTGAAGGGCTTTGGCCTTGCTGTTGTACCAAAGCTGTCGTTTGACTAAGCTGCTTCCCAAGCCACCTAGTGCAGGCTGAGGCTAGGAGATAAAAAGAAAATTGCAGGTCAAAGGGCTGGTATGTGCAGAGGCTCATCAGCCCTCAGACAGATACAAGAGGAGACATTTCTTAAGGATAAATCAGGACTATGCAGCAACACTGTTCATAGCAACAAGAACTTAGATTTCTTACCCCTTTGAGACTCCTGTTCTTCTTTGTTTCACAAGGGCCGCAGAAAAAACATTCCTGGTTGCCACTGCCAACAGCTGTGACAAGTCAGCAGCACATGCAGAGAACACATGCACCAGATCCTGCCCAGAAAAGAGAGCTCAAGAGCTTTGGCCCACGAACTTCCCACCCTCTTCAGCTCAGACCTTGCTGAAAGCAGTCTGTGATTAGCAGGGTTCACACCTCCAACAGGAAGAGGTCACATGCTCCTTGTATCACTAGATGATCAGTACACTTTAAAACTATGCATCCTCAAGAGCAAATAGGGTTCCCACTTGATCCTGTCCTTCTGGCAAGGACATAGAGGAGACATTGTGGTGTCAGATGTGAAATCTCTCCTGAAGCCACGTGCAACAATTGAGGTTCATTCTCATAACTAAGAAAACTCTCCTCCCACTTCATCATGTGAGTTAAGAATGATCAAGAACGACAGCAGAACACCGGAATGAACACTGGGCATTTCTTGGGACTCAGTACATGAAATAGGGCTCAGAGGTCTCTTTCCCTGATGCCTAGACTTTCCAGCAGGCATGAACACAGGGCTGTAGCATGAAGTTGCCCAAACCATGGTTTAACAGGATTTACACCCTGTATTTATACAACACCAATCATGCTAAATGTGGAAATTTTTTCACTAGTGAAGGAAATAACCTACCAGTTAAGAGTGAACCTGACCTTTCCTCAGCAACAAAGCCTGCTGATTTTAAACTAAGCTTGAATTGACAGATATGGCTGCTTGACACAAGGCAAGAAGCTGGGTCAGCTCTTGGCAAGGGAAGATTTTGGAATGACACAGAAGAAACAATGCCCTCCCTTGACCAGATGGCAACACAGTAAGTGATGTGCCCCAGGACACAGCTGGCCCTCCTGGCTACACTGAAACCCATGTTCAATCTGCCATCCACCACAACCCCCAGTCCCTTTCTGCAGGGCTGCTCTCTGTTGTCTTGTTCCCCAGTGTGTGTGTATCCCCAGAGCTGCCCCATTCCAGGTGTGGATCCAGCATTTGCCCCTCATATGGCTGGTGACTGCCCAGCCCTCTGATGTGTCTACGCCTCTCTGCCTTTGAGGGACACAACAGCTCCTCACAATTTAGTGTTGTCAATGTCTTACCTTTTCTGTCCACAGCTAGTACCTACAAAGATTTCAGCAGCATGGTCTAGTAAGAAACAAACCCACATGGATTCTGAAAGCAAAGCAGACAAACTCATTCAGCCAAGGATCCAGCTGAGCTGAGCACTAAGGTGCTTCTCAGACACTCCAGGAAATGGATGCACTTTGATTTCACGCATCAGGGTGAAGATAATGGCATCTGAAGGCTGTAGTTAAAGAGCACACATCCTGCTGAATTAAGAATTGGGGCAGCTGTAACATAACAGGACCATCAAGAAGAGAAGCTTAGCTTCAAATATGCTGAGTGATGCTTTCAACAAACAAGTTCTTAACACAACACTTCTGCAGATTTTAATATACTGACACATGAAAACAGCAACTTCAGTTCACTGGAAACAGTTTTCTTTTTAATTTTACCATAAAAATGCAAAATAAACTCTTTCACTGTAACATTATAGCTTTTAATATTCCTGAGCTGCATTTTAAAAGCAAAAGTATTCTTAAACAGATTTAACAAGAGACACTGCAGCCTTACTTTTCAACAACACAAGTAAAAATAATTTAGCAAGAAGGCCCCTTTTTCAAGACAATGTTTAGCTCTTTATGTACCTGAAAAAATGTTTCAAGTAGCCCTATGCCACCTGAAATTACAAAGCCAAATATGTCAACAAAATACCAGAACAACTTTCAACCATTTTACCACTGCTTGTTACTTCCTACACCAGGTGTGCCTCTCTTACACAGAAAGTATTATACAAAGGCATTACACACCAGAATAATGTGGGCCACAAAGCTTGGCATCATACAGACATATGAAGGAATCAAAGCAGTTTAAAAGGTATCCTGCATAAATTCATCGTCAGTTTTAGGAAAAAATATGAAAGTCCTGCTATCCATCTCAATCAATAAAAACTCTACTTTGTTAAACGTGATTTCATTGAACGCATCAGGAAACACTTTAAATCAAATCTGTATGTAATAGCTTGTCACCTCTGAAGTTCCTATAGCTGGCACCCATGTATTTTTTAAGCCAAATTAGGTGATAAAAACTAAATACACTAAAATTAAGGTTTAGAAAACTGAAACTGAAGAAAACAGGTTGGCTTTTAGCACTTTAGGAACTTCAGTACAAGCACAAGTGATTATACCTACATTGTGGCAGAAACCTAGAAAGAGACAACAAAGGAAGGAAAGTCAAAATCAGGCATCTCTTTTCTTGATTTCAAGGACAAGATGCACGCTTAGAATTGGTTGAAACAATTGTGTTTCCTATAGCAGTCACACGGATGAGGTCTGGTGTCCAATTCTGTGGCCCTTTGGTCCTACCAGAGCCTTTCAAAGGAGCCAAGGCCTCCACTACCCACTCAAAGAACTCCTTTGCTTACTGAGTGATCACCTTCGGTGCCTTCGTCTCCTGCTGGCACTTCTGCGACTGCGGCTCCTTTCCCTCCTGTCCCGCCTGCGCTCCCTGCTGCGCGTTCTTCTGTAGCGGGAGCGTCTGGGGCTCGCGCTCCTTCGCCGAGGGCTGCGGCTGCGGCGAGGGCTGTAGCTCCTGCTGGAGCGTCTGTAATACCTCCTGTCCTTCCTATGCTTCTCATCCCGGGAGCTCACATCTCTTCTGTGCCTGCTGCTCTCCCGTCTACCCTTGCTCTCATCACTGTTTATGCTGCTACATGAATGGCTCTTTCTTCTCCTTGGCTCTGTTCCACGTTTGTCCTGCTCACAGGGCAAGTCCTTCTTGCAAGTGTTCTGGTCACAGTTAGAGAGGCTCTTCTGGTCCTGGTTATCGGCAGGCACACATGAAAGTACCCCCGAATCCTTTTTGTCAGAACACCTCTCAGAGTTTGTAGTGTGAAGATTCTGACCTTCTTTGACACGAACTTTGTCATGAATGTTGCCATTTAAGTACTTGCATTGAGTGTTTACACTTTCAGGGGATGCTACTTCTGTTTGAGAGCCATGAGCAAGTTTGGCTGTAACGGCCTGTCCTGAGGTAGAAGTGATGCAGCTGGATGACACAGTGTGGGGAACAGCACTAGGGCTTTTCAGCATGTCAGTCTGAGATGCTTCGGTTTCTTCTTTGTTTTGATTAACTGCATCCATTTTCTTGCTCAGAAGATTGTTCAGTAGTTTCTCCCTCAGCTCCTTTTCTTTCCTCTGCAACCCCAGTGCTCTCTCTTTTTCCTCTTCCACACGTTTAAGCTCAGCCTCCTGGAGCCTCCGTCTCTCCTCTAGCTGTTGAAGACAAATCTTTTCTTCATTCTGTTCTTGCTCCAAAAGCTTTACTGTCTGAAAAACAATCAAAGGGAAGAGTAAACAAAAAATACCTCCTCCTGTTTCCAAGTTACAACATAATACAAAGGCAGCAAAGTGGCAAGAAAATAAAATCTAACCAACAGAACTTAACCATCCCAAAATAAAATGGTGTTTCCTTTTTAAAGGGAAAAAAAATCAAAACCAATCAACCAACAAAACCCACTAATCCAGAACTGCTGTAAGTTGAAACATTATTTGTCCACAGTTCTTGAAGAGAAGTTTTGTCTTTGTGGCTCCTCAATATAACAAAAGTAATAACATGTGAAATCTGCACAATTGAAATACATTTATCAGGGTCAAAACTTGAAGGTTTCAGTCAAATTTAAAATTTCAAAATTCAGTCAAATTGAAAATACTTTAAATTTTATTGAAAATTACTTCTTTTAGATGATTGCCATCTATGGCTCATAAATGACTTTACAATAAGTCCACAAAACCAGCATGTAATTAAATGGACAATTATAATGTAGAAACTGATTGTCATGTTGTCAACCATTCTAAAAACTCACGATACTGGAAAAGGTTCAAACCTTTTTCTATTCTGATCTAGTCAAGGGCTTTAGTATAGACCTCAGAATTTTCTAAATGAAAGAAACACACTCTCTGCTTCATCAGATAACCCTCCTGTTCCACAGCTACAAAGTTAAAAGACCTGCAAAAGGCATTTCTCCCTTCTTCTAGTATGTAACTGATCTGTGAGTTCAAAAACACTCCTGAAATGCACTGGCATCAAGAAAAAAACCTGTGCTTTTCCATACAGATTTTCGTTTCTACAGACAGTATTTCACATTCAGTACACCCTAATACGGTTTTATCCAAGTCTTAAGGTTCAGTGTTTCAGTGAAAAAAATAACAGTACTGTTAGAGACCTCTGCTGACAGTACTCTTCCTACAGAAGAAACACTCTGTGCATTTCCAACACTGACTAATGAAAGTTCAATTTCTGAAACTGCAAAGAACAGTGAACAGAATTGCTGCAAGGCAGATGGGAAACAGCATCTAAACCAGAATTAGAAAAGGAGTCTTGCATCTTATACTCTGTGTTTAGCTCACTTCATCATGCTCACATGTTCTTCTACTGGACTAAAGAAAACCTGACAATTAATTTACAGATAAAACATGCTATTCAGGACTATAGGATCAAGCTCACTTTCCATTTACCTACAAGCGCATATCTTACCAAGAGACAAATACTGTTCCACTGTGCTTTTCTGAAATTTTGCTCTAAGGAATAGCAGCTGCAGAGGTAGTAAACCTTGTGTTTAATGAACAGTGCTCCCCACATCCTCTCAAGCCAGCAAAGGGCTTTGTTCTGTTGGATTCTTCATTAGCTTCTGAAATAAGTATTTAAATTACCTTTGCTCTGCTTAGCAGTTCTGCAATTAGTCTAATGGACTGAAGATTTCTCTGAGCTAACAGGAGTTTCCTTTCTTCTAGCTTTATCTTCTCTTGAAGTTTTCTCTGTTCTTCAGCTTGAAGCTTTTCAAGTTGCTTTTTGTTCCGTCGAACTTCACGATCTTTCTGTTTCTGTTCTCTCTTGCGCAACTTCTCTTCTCTTTTTCTCTCTCTCTCATATTCTTCAAGCTCTCTCTGCTTCCTAAAAAGAAAAATATTTTTCCCTTATCTAGGCAAAGCACAATTTCAAACTCTACTGTATGTTCAATACGTTTTACACTTCAATAAATCTGTTTCTAAATAAGTCATGTTGATGAAGAACAAAATAGAAAACTGAACATTTTAACCCTTACTTGTGACAGCAAACAATCATATTCTAACTATTTTTAAGTTTGATTTCAAAGAAAAAAAATGATACAGCAAACAATTGTTTTTTAAACTTTGACCAGAGATAATAACAATGCATGAGGCAGCTGGGCAGAGAATCATCACAGCCACAAGAAGAATACCAAGCAAATGAATGTCTGCAGTGGTGGTGGGTTTTATTTCTGTGATCAGGCAGCTTCTGCTAAAGGCCAATGGTATCTGAAACCAGGTGTCTAAAGGCAAGACTTTTAGGAAATTGAGTATTCTGCAGGTTTAATATTCTGAACTGAACATAAGCATAAGTGGTAAACTAAACCACACTCAGCTTTTAAGTGCTTCATTTTAGCTAGAGACAGCTTGTGTTTTTTTATTTTCTATCTTTTGATGGTGCTATGAAGGAGCAGTTTTCTTATGTCTGATTGTTAAAACTATAACTGAACAATAAGAGGGAAGTACCTTTCTTCTTCTTTTTGCTTTTCCTCAGCTTCTTTCTCTTTACGTTTTTGTTCTTCTCTCTGCTTTTCAAGCTCTTGAAGCTTTTGCCTTTCAAGTTGACGCTTCTTAATCGATGCATCACTGAGGTGTTTTGTTGAGTCAAAAGAAACCTGCACATGATACAATGGAAAGCAGTTTTAAGGAAACAAAAAAAAAATCAAAAATTACAACCTGACAACTTTAACTTAGACCTTGGTGTAAGTACAATCAGATATGTAAAACGTTCTTCAAAACAAAGGGAACTTCTCTCTGTGCCCAGTGAAAGCACCACTTATTCTAATCAGGTAATTGGGTACTAAATGTGTGCACACATGTAGTAAAATCCGATACCACTTCTATGTCTCACAACCAAAAATAAACCTCAGTGTGGCTGAGACTCTGTCTGTCCAAAGATTTCAATGTGTCAGAATGGGCACGCACAGAACTCCTAATTAATGCAAGCTGTTAGGGACTCTACAGCACTATGTAGAAAAAGGTTTAAATAAAGGCCTTCTTTTCTGTCTAAAACTGTTAAATTAAATTCAGCAGAAGATGTAGTTCTACAGCATTCAGCACCTGGTTTAAGCCTCTGCACCACTTCTAAAACCAAGATTCCCAAATTGAGTACACTGGGCAGAAGATCCCAAGTTGTGGGAACAGAAAGAAAAGAAAGACACACACATCTGAAAAATGAGATTTCAGAGGCGCTCAGCTTCCAGGATATATGAACACACCTTGGTCATGTCCTGCTGTGTGCTGGAACAGGACACCACCAGACATGACAGCCCTGGTGTCCTAATCTCCAATTCTGAGTGCAGGCAGGCAGGGATCTGTAACACATTTCCACAGACCCATGGTCATTGAACCACGGGGCAGAGAACAAGGAGCACTGCCTCTGCAGTTTAATCTACTCAGGCTTTAGGCATAAATGATGTTTCACTAACAGACTGAGGGGACAAATAGGTACAAACAGACAAGGTGTGGTGACCTTGTATGACAGTGAGCTGCTGTCCTGACAGGGCAGCTGCCAGGAAGGCATGACTCTTCTTGCACAGCCATACTAAACTTGGGAACCCTGATCCTCCTCTGCACGTAAATGACAGGTTGAGTTTCACCAGGTCAAGGCACAGTTTCTACCCCACAACTGACAAGCTTTGATAACAAGATAAAAGATTGCAGTATTTTACTTACACTGACTAAACTGCAATTTGAATAAATATCTGCATGTTCCCACATTGCACAAAGGAATGCTCAAGGTTTTTTTCTGTAATACACTCCCTGGTTTCATGAATGACTACTGAGCATACCAAAATACATCCACAAACATTTCACTCAACCAATATGTAAATGCACAGACCACCCCCAAACAGAGTAAGTTTTCTTGAGGCTGTGCTATCAGAGACACTACATCTGAACAGACTGCCTTGTTCCCTCCTGTCACAGCTGTAATTTCTAAGACAATGAGGTTACAGAAGATCACTTCTGGAAAACTCTGTATGTAAATATTATGAAATAAGCATAGGAAATTCACAGGAAGCTGTGCTCCAAATGAAAATTATCATTTAAATTTTTGTGGGGCCTTGCTGTATATCAGGTACACAGATGATTAACTGTATATTTCCCAGACCAGACAGGCCACATGCTACTACTAAGCCTTTTAGTTCTGACCTTCAACTGGTAGACCCAGCTATCAATGCAGGGACCAGACACAGAATGTGAAATTCTCCCCCAAAACATCTCTCTGCACTGAACACATGAAAGTATAATGCACTTTACAGCCATTCTTATGGTGAAATTTGTCTGAACTTGTTCTGAACTGGAATTTTAAGTGAAATTGCAATTTATAAACACATATTCTTTTCTAAAGCAATTTAGAAAATTGTATTCATAAACTTGATCCTTCCATCAGCATTTTTCATTTCTAGAACAGTCTTGTTAAGGAAAAAAGCAAAACCCCACTCACTTTAGTTACATAATCTAACAGCACATTTTTCTACCAACATTTTCCTTTGAAAACTGTATTATGCCTGTCCCATAAAGCCACATTAATGCTGTCAGTGTCACCTGTTGCCATCACTGTGGTGTACAGATAAAGGCTTCAAGCACTATGGAAATAACATTTCGCCATACTCAGACCTTCATGTGGGCTCCCACACAAAAGGCTGCAGTCTCTCACCTTTATATTGCAAGCCACAGCTTTGTCATCATCGCCCTTGTACATGAGCTTCATCCCTCGCAGGGCATTCATGGCCTCGATGAACCCTGCGTACTCCCGGTACTGGACATAGGCTTCAAAGTTTAAATGGCCTCCAAAGCTGAAAGTGTGAAAATTCCTGCCAGTCATCTCTTCTCTGTAAGGATCCAGCATGGGTATGTCCACATTACGGATTTCTCCAAATTTCTGGAAAACTTTTATAAGGACTTCTTCACTTGGCTTTTCTGAGCCAGTCTCCTTGGCTGCAAACCACTTACAAGGCAAACCCTCCAGGTGAATGGTGTCCGGCCTTTCCCCAGGCAACGTTTCGTTCATATCTTTTGCATCTCGGAAAAACGAGTCCCAGTCATGTCTGGTAGGAAAGTCAATCTTGTACTCCGCAGCACGCACTTTCAAAATGTCAGAGAAGCCGCTCAGCTTTATTGTTTTGCCATCAAGGCACGCCAGAAAAGATTTAACCAAACTTTTGTTCTCGACCTCTCCTTCAAACCTAATGAAATCCATTGTGCTTTTAGAAATCCGCAGAGTGGAAAACTGATGAGTTTGCACCATCCCCTTCAATCTTTCCATCACTTCCCAGTTCGAAATGGATTTTCCCGGTTGCTTCAGCTGAGGAAGTGCCACACTGATGGTCATTTTTGTAATGGGTTTAAGGTATAACCCACAGGGAGCACAGAGCTCTACAGCTTCTGATGTATCATGAACTATTGTTGCAGCAGCCATAACAAAGAAAAAGCATAGGATAAAAAAAATAAAAGATGCAAGTTTAAGTTGCAGGCCAACAGTAGTCAAATAAAATAGCCCTTATCCATAAATAATTTAATTCTTTGGCGATTTAACCATTCCCAAGTTAAAACGATGTCTCTTAACACAAGAGTGAATTAGATAATTACAACCGAGTAGTACAAACATCTTAAATTACTTTACAACCACTAGAGCCTATAAGTAATTAAATCTTTGTAAGGCCTCTGAATAGAAAACTAGAAGCTGATGACAGTCTTAGGAATACATGAGGTTGGTATGTGATTGCTCAGAAAGCAGCTACCCTTTCTCAGGAGGGAAGGGACTGGCGGCGCGATGTCACACCGCTCCCAAATCTACTTAACAACCAGTGCACCCCAGCAGGCTGGCGCCGAGGCGGATCTCACGTTCTCCGGAAGGAAGACCTGGAAAGTGTCTGCAACGAGAGAAAAGCGCCCCTTTTATTTAACAGACCGAAGCCCCACCGCCCCTCCCTGCCGGCAGCGCCGAGCAGGCTCGGCGGGACAAGGCTGGGTAACAACACCGCGACTCACAGCGGAGCTAGCGGCCACCGCCGGCAGCTGCCCCCGGCGGGCGGAGCCCGGGCGGCGGGGGTACACCCCGGGAAGATGCCAACGGGAAAAGCGCCCCTCGCCGACGCCAGGGTCCACCCGCACCCCCCGCCGCCGGCTCCTGCGCGTCCCCCAGCAGGCGGAGCCCGGCCCGCGTCCCTCGCTCCCGCGGCCCGGACGGGACCCCCCGCCCGCCTCACCCGCAGCCGCCGGGACGCACCACCCCGCGTGCGCCGCCGCCGCTTCCGCTTCCGCGTGGCGCGAGGCCGCGGCCTGCGGGAGCGCCTCGCTGTGGCGGGACGGCGCCGCCTGGCGGCGGGGCGGGGCGGGACGCGCGGCCCAGGGACACGGGACCTGCGCTCTCCGGGGAAGCACGGCCGCGTTCCCGCACTGCGCAGGGACCCTGCGTGCGCTGAGCTGTACCGTGCTGTGCTCTGCTGTGCTGTGCTGAGCTGAGCTGTGCTGTGCTCTGCTGTGCTCTGCTGTGCTGAGCTGTTCTCTGCTGTGCTGTGCTGTGCTGTGCTAAGCGCACACCCGGCGTCTGCGGACAGCTGGGGCTCGCTGCATGGCGATGATCCCCCTTGCACAGAATCCGTTTGGTGGGAAAAGCACCTCTGAGTCATGGAGTCGTGGAGTCCAGCCTCTGACTGAACACCACTGTGTCCATAGGCCATGGCACTGAGCACTGCGTCCAGCCTTTCCTTAAACACCTCCAGGTGACTGCACCGCCTCCCTGAGCAGCCCATCCCAATATCTAATCATCCTTTATGTGAAGAAATTCCTCCTAATGTCCGACCTAAACGTTTCCTGGCACAGCTTTAGGCCATTTCCTCTTGTCCTGTTGCTGGTTGCCCGGGAGAAGAGGCCGACCCGCCTGGCTACAGCCTCCTTTCAGGGGGTTCCAGGGAGTGATAAAGTCCCCCCTGAGCCTCCTGTTCTCCAGGCTGAACAATCCCAGCTCCCTCAGCTGCTCTTCACAGGACATGCACTCCATGGGACACACACTCTATAGGACATGTGTTCCCTCTGTCAGCCCAGGACATGAGGGCACAGCCAAGGCCACCCTGACCCTGGAAGGCAGAGCAGGGCTGACTGTGCTCACCTGCCCCTGCTCCACCATTTTAAAACAGGCTCCGGGTCCAGCCTTGGACAGAATTCCACCATTTGAGAAACTGTGACTGCAGAAACCTTCAGCAGCAGGCTGGGTGTAAATAGTGCCTTTGAAGCACCACTGACCTCAGTGCAGGAGGTCACCCTCAATCCAGCAGCTGCAGCAAAAACGCAGTTGTTTTGCAGAGGTGCTACTTCACACCGCAGGTGTTGGTAACTGCTGGCCCTACTCTGCTCCTGTTATGGTTAAGTAGCAGTATTAACAAAGAATAAAGAACTACCAACAACATTTGAAACAGTGTGTGCTTTGTAGTCTGAGAGCCCCTGCATTGTATGTCACACCTTCTCCTACAAACCTGCCCTTGGGAGCACACAAAGCTAGGCCAGATTTGTTCCAGGGACTTTCAGCAGCAGCACAGGGAGACCCTGCATATGGCAATGATTTTGAATCCTGTGCATAATGATAGCCCCACTGCTCAAGACTGTGCGAGAAATCAATATTCTGTATTTTAAACTCAAAGACTAGAACAATGCTCTGAAAAGTTACAAAATACCAGTGTTGAGGTTACTCATGACAGGACATCAGCCACAACTTTAGAAGCTATCACAGTTTATTTTTCTGATATACTCAAAAGAACTATTACAAAAATTATATTTAAATGGACAAGAGGAAGTATTGATAATGTACACACCTTTTAAAAGATGTAATCAAGATGTAATCACAAGATGCATCAGTACTACAGTATAGAAAGGGTAAAGTGTCTCTGCTGAAATGCAGTCTGTTATGTTGGGCAGATATGTTAATCTCATTTTTATTTTTTCAATGAGATACTTAATTGAGTAAATGAAATGTCTCTCTTTGGCTTTCAGAGTCTGAAGTGAAGGTCAGTAAAGGATATGACACCAACGAGGCAGAAGGATGAACCAGCAAAGGAAACATCTGTAAGGGGCAGTGTCTGAATGCAACTATGCATGTAAATCTGGTTTTTGCTGTAAGACATTGATTTTCTCCAACTCTGTCAAATACGTTGTGCTGTTGACCTTACAAACTGTCTATCATGTCTGAAAGCTTTTACCGTTTTTCTGACTTCAACAAAGAGTCTTATGGGAGGTGTCACTTCTGCCTATTCACTCTGTTCTGTACCTTCCGTAGTTAAAACACCAAGTCCCACAGAAGTTCACTAGGGGGAGTGCTTGTTATTACATATAAGAGATCTATTCATAAGCACAATTAAAATATGCTATAAACAGCAGATACTAGATTTTGTGTTCATGCCAGAATACAGATCATTCTTCCTTTCTTAGAAGAGGATATAATCCTCCCAACTACACACGGTACTATCTGGGTACTTCTCCTGCTCTTCCTGAAATGCGCCTTTTTCTTGACCTTAGTGGTCATTTGCAGAATTGCACGCAAGGTGTTACATGGGTGTTTACATAAAATAAAACAACATTCCCAGCATAATTCCATTTCTTTTCCTTCCATCTTCCTTTCTTTCTGAAACAAATCAGAGAAAAAACCCTTTTTTTTAGTTTAAAACTTAGCTGTATCTCTTGGAGAATGATTCATCTAAGTGTGTTCATCTAAATCTTTGCTACTACTCCAGAAATGCTCCTGGTGCATATCCTTTTAGAATCAGAGTATGTTGCACCATGTAGTTCCTTTGGATATTATTTTGGTTTTCTGTTGTCACTGATCAGGGGACATCTCTTTATTCTCTCCCACAGAGGGAAAACTGAATGATTCACTGTGCAGTTGAACAGTTTATGAATGGAAATTGGAAGGGGAAGCAGGAGCACAGAAGAATCTCTCAGATGAAATGATTGCATAACTGTTGAACAGACATTACAATGTTGGTTTTAGGCTCTAAAGAGCCTCTCCCCACAAAGCAAAATTAATCCCTTAAGTGGGTAGGAATGGAGGAATGAACCTGAAATATATTGGTTTATTTCCCATGGTAAGAAACAGCTCCACAAATAATTCCATTTCCTTTCATTAGCTCTACTCTTTCTTGTTTGGATTGTTCTGTGTGTCACTGAAGTTTGTGGGTGTGACAGATCATCTGTCTTGGAAACGACACATAGCATTAGATGTAATACATATGCTAATTAGTAGGGCAGCTTCAATTAACTAGAATTAATAATCACTTCCCAGACCTAGTTCTATACAAGTCTAACTATTGCATTCTGCTTAAAGCAATAGAATATGACAATATAAATATCCACTTTCACTCTCTCTAACACAGCCTTATGGCAGAGAATCAGCCTTGAAGCGCTGTGTAGGATGCAAAGCAGATAATTTTCTACTAATTGATCTCTCTGCCTGTGCCCACTGCCATCTATCTCACACTAAATAGAAATGGCAACATTTCTGCTTTTTGCTTTCACTGAGGCAGTATTGGCATCTGTTGTGGTATTGGTTTATGAACTGTCTGGTCAAACTATAGTGTGCTGTAGCCTATAAAACATAAAAATTAGATTTAATTGCCAAGACACATTGTACTATACTTGTTAGCACAATGTGTTTTTTAAAAATTTTAGTGCTGTGTTGTCAGATGCATTGCTGGTTATTTCAGTTTTTATACATACATCCATGAAATGTTTTCACATAATGACAGATTTCAAGAACTGTCACTTAAAATAAATGAAAATGTAAAAGACTTAAAATTTTTTCCTACATTTTTTCCAATGTCTGTGTAGGGGAAAATATTTTAATTGGATTCAAATTAATGCTTGAAAATTAAGTATTTCCTCCATAGTATTGCATGTTACAGATTGACACCAATCATGAAAGCATCTCATGCTTTTATGTACACTTTTTATATACAAACATTTTCTTAGTAACTTATGGAGTGAAAGGCAAGAGCTGTTGACCTTTCTGAAGCAAAAAGAACATCAAGTTAATAACACTAACCTTCCTCAGCAGGATATTTCTTTTGACAGCTTCCACAAGAGTAATTTCAAATGCAACTGTTGACACCATAAAGAGTTTATTTGAGTTTTTTAAAGCCATAAAACTGTATTATTAAAATTGAAGAATTACAGTTCTGAAGAAGACAAGACCTTTTAAGCAGACAATATCCCCTCTGTAGGTTCAGCCTGCCCTGCCCACTAAAAGTCTCACTAATCCAAAAAGACCAGAGATATTTAGTAGATCTGGCATAAGTATAAATGACTGGCATCAATTCCATGTTTAGCAGCGATGTCTGAGCCTATTCCAGTGCCCCATTAAAAAGTAATGAAATGCAGGCAAAACACAAGGAATGCATAGATAACTATACTATAACATTTAGCTTATGTAGATAATGGACAAGAAAGAAGAAAAATACTAATATTCAGAACTGAAATTTCACCTTGAAGATCACTAACAGGAGAACAGACTAATACAGGAAAAATGGAATGTAACTTGAATTGAGTGACTAAGCCCCAAGAGGGATGAGGAGTGCAAGGCAAGGAGTGAAGCATAGACTCTGGCCCAGAGAAAGAGAGAGGGACATATCTGCAAGTAAAACATTACTAAGTATTACTAATTCAGAACTGCATTAATTATGGGAAATTATTATTAGCATCACTATTTTTACCAGATACTTCTAATTTATGTCAAGAGTAATGCAGATAAAACTAACATTGAGCTCTTGACTCTATATTAAGAACTCTGAATATGTACTGGTTTTAATCATCAAGCCTTTCTGACTCCTACTTCTTGGAAAGCCCCAGCTTACTTCTCACTTCTGAATCTTTTCACCTCTGATGCTTTCAGGTTTTTGTATTTCTTGTTTGTGTGAACAAAGCCATGCTGGACATACAGAATTTGTTTTCATTTTACTAATTTTATGGAAGCTGCAGTGTATATTACTACTCCAATCTATTTTGCTTCTATCTTCTACTGCTTAATATATGATGTTTCCTTAGAGGAGCTCATGTTAAATGATGACTCCAAATGACTGGGTTGGAAGAGACCTTAAAGATCAATCTGCTGAATATGAATGAAATAGCTGAGGTAATAATTTCTTTCAACATCCCATCTAGACCTCAAAGAGGACAGCCTTTTCCCGGTTTCAGACATTTGCACCAGTCAGGAAGGATTCTCACCTGATCTGCTTAGCATGGGCCACTACTACCAGTGCAGAGAAGTTTTCTGGTTTAATAAATTAGGAAAACAAATGCAAACACCTTAACATTAGGAAGAAACTTTAGCATAGAAATGGATTTGACAGGAACAACAGAGGTCTAAGGAGCCTGTAAACATTGCTGGCATTACCTAATGTGATGTCTTTGTTAGTTGTCTCCAAAACAGGGTGTCTGTACCCCAAGGAGTGTGAAAGACAATACAGGGGAATGCAGGAAGAATATGTTTTTGTATCATTAACAAATGAAATAAAAATATGAATTTTAAAAATATTGATTCTTTCATATTTATCTCATCCTTTTAAATTCCTATTTCTTTTAGGTTTTATAATGTACATAATATGTTATTACAGTAGTACATCTATATAACTTGTTTACAAATAAACATGCATATATTGAGAGATTATGCTTAATTTTTATTTTTTTTTACTTGAGTTTCATGATCAAAGAAGTTTGGACATCTGTGTCATATTGGAATCATCCTGCACTGGATATTTGTCTGATCAGCTGCAAAGCATGAGCCTTGGTACAGATTAGGACTCCTCATGTGGCCAGCTTTAAGTAGCACTGTTGAAACAGGTTACCTGTTTTTTCCACTATGGAAAATTAATCTAATGGGTGAGTAACAGGGACAGATCAGGCTGCTAATACAGATACAACATATTGCTTCACTCATACACATCTCCATCTTCTTCTTGGATAGTACTTTATATTTTAAGAAATTCTTTGCAGTTTTCCTTTCTTTAAAGGGAAGTTACATATACATTGGAATTTCAGTGTTGCAAACCATATGTCAGTTCTGGAAAAATGCCTCTGATGGTGACTCCAGCATTTGTGATGCAAGGTGAGTGAAACAGCTGTACAGTGCTCCATGAGTAACAAAAAAGGTTTTTGAACTGGAAAATTTTAGCAAATATTCTAAAATAGCTTTGTCAGTGATTAAAAGAAAAGAAAATAAGAAGTAAGCATAATAGTATAACAGATTTGTGTATTGACATCCTACAGCAGAAATGCATTCAGTAAGAAGAGACTGAAGAAATTCAATGTACATTAAAAAATCAGGTAGGACAATAATTTATTTATTTATAATATACAAAGTCATTAAGAGCAAAATTAAGTCTTTCCACAGTTTGTTTGACTGACAGGAGTATTTGATTTGTGGTAGCATTTGTTCAGTAGTAGTAATTTGAAGAGATTGAGTTTGTCTAGACTAGAGAAGAAGAACCTTTAGGGGGCTTAGTGGGAAGGAGCTCATTATCTCTGTTTAGGGTGAGTTAAGCAGGAGTTCAAGGCTTCAGAGTGAATAAAGAGCCACATCTGGAAGATTTTTTTTTCTTTTTTCTCAATTAAAGGTGAACACATTGCCTGAAAAATTTATACTCCCCATTATTCTGTCTAAGAAAATGTTAGATAAACATTTAATGTCAGACATTGAACTGATTCTCCCACAGGGAGAGGATATGAAGCAATAAGACTTCGTCCAGCCCTATTTGTTTGTAAAACTGTATTGTTTTGTAAAATTGTTTTGAGTTATACAGGGCTAAATCTGGGTTTTGGTCTACCTTTGCTTTATCTCTCAGTGAAACAAATTCCAGAAGGAGAAACCCCTGTACCCAAAAATACCAAAAAATATTTTACCCAAAGTCCCATGGATTGTAAGAGATGTGGTTTTATTTTTCTATATTGATTGTGTAATTTTGTAAAGCTGTACTGTAATAAGTCACATTTTCTTAAAAATATCTGTATGGAATTCAGCCTTGACCATGGTTAAATAAAGCTGTGAAAGAATCCCTGTCTAAGGCAATAGCTCTTTCCTGAAAACAGGGTTTCATTGTTATATCTGTTGATCTAGGTAATTTATTTAGCTAACTATGTATTTTGCTCTTGCTCAGTTGTTTAATTCCACTGTGTTTTATGTACTTTAAATATATAAATCCATCTCAGAAAAAGGCTGAGGTTTTTAGAACTGCTTTTGTAATTTAACAGGAGCATGAGTCAGATTTTGCCTTCTGAAATAACTTAGGCTTCATAAAGAAATATTTTCCTCAGTGTCTCTTTCCAAAGACCTTGCTAGTGTTAAATATGGACGAAGTTCCCACAACAGCAGAAGTGAGCAGGATGAGGACTGTGTGACAGCAAAACCCAAAACTCAGAGAGCTACTCAGTTTGTTCTGCTTGTTCTTCATGAGTTTGCTGCAGGGAAAGAGGCTGTTCTTGTCCTCCTGCCTGCATATGAATTCAGCAGACTGCTGAGAGGGAAAGTCAAATTGGGGTGATGAGAACAAGGGAAGATGGGTGAGATGTGGATGCTGTAGGGACAGTGGAGGACAGGGAGATGACCTGTACTGGTGGTGATGCACCATGGTCAGCTGGTTAATGTGGGGAGTGAATTGACTTTTCTGCGGAAAGCTTTCACTGTCCTGGAAAGAGATATGTGACTTTATGAAGACATTATTGAATTAATAGTCACTGCATGTAGAGCTTATGAATACTCAGGTTGACAATTTACAGAGCTTCTCAAGGATTTCCCATAAAGAAATTAATTATAACTAGGCAAAAGGTTCTTTCCAAATAGAAAGGCTAGTACAGAAGTGGGTTTGTGGTAGCTGTTTTTCTTGTGAAAGAGTTAATGTGAAAAAGTCTGGTTTCTGTCTTCACTCCACTGTTTTCCTCACAGGACAGTTACTTGACAATTTAGAATAAACCCCAGGGAGCCAGTGAAAAAGTCCAATGGTTTTCGCTGGTTTTTATATGACTTTTCAAAGAAGGATAACATGTTACATAAGGAAATTGACACCTTCTGTAAAAACTCCCAATAAAGGACTAAAGCAGATCCTGGAGTCTTGCAGATTTTGCCCTCCACTTCTGTTTGATATGATGCCAGAGCTAGTGAGGTCATATCATAGCCTATACCTATACCTCTCTGGTGAAAAGGTAAATCTTAATGAGAAATGTCCAAAATACTTCCTTTTCTGTTCATCTGTGCTCTTTTGACCATGTGCTTGCATCTCTGTGTGCACACAGAGTAGCTGTATTCTGGTATTCTGGGGCTTTTTTTCCCCTCAGTTTTGTGCCCTGATTTTTATTTAGGAAATTACTGGAACCTGTAAAACCAGGTATCTTCACAAATGACAGTAGCTAAAAAATGAGCAAAAGAGTACCCTTTCTGCTTCCACTGTTCTATAAGAATGTCACAGCCACTGTGGGGTGGGCTGCTCCACAGGAGGGAGCCAGGAGTGGCCATGAGGTTGGCAGGGCCAGGTCAATCCATCAGCAAGGGAGCAGGGATAAGACAGGGATGGTGCTCATGGCCAGCCCAGAGCCCTGCAGCCACCTGGCAAGGCCCCAGGGATGGGAGCAGTAGGTGGTGGCCAGCAGGTACAGGCTGGGCACAGACTGTGGGGTAGCTCAGGAAAGGGCCACGGCTGAGATCTGGGCATGGATGGAGTTCCCAAGAAAATGGGAGCTGTAAAGTTACTTCAGTGATACTCTTTCTGCCCTGATTCTTTTCCAGCAGTGTGAACCCAGCCAGGCTGCAGAAACAGGGGCAGCATCCTAAGCCTGGGAGAATGGGGGCTCAGCAGCAAAGCTGGACTGAATTTTTCTTGCATCACTGAGAAATGCTGTTGTATTACCTGGAGAGTCTTCTTGGAAGCATATTGCATTATCAGCAAAGCCTCTGGGTTCCAAACAGGGCTCTCTGGGTCCTGGAGCATGAGGCCAGCAGTGTGAAAAGCTTTAGGGTCCAGTGGGGCCAGTGTGGCCATGGTCAGAGGAGCCTGTACTGGGGGCAGAGGCTGCAAGGTGTTTGTGCAGCAGACAGGGAGCATACTCAGTAAAATCCTTGGGGGTTTGAAGCTTTCAGAACCATCAAGCTCCTGGAGGAAGGGCACCACCCAAGGTGTGTTTCCGCAGAGGAAATGTAATTTCTTAGAATCTTTGGTTTGTGAGAAATCAAGGGAAGAAGGAGTATCATTGTGTGTGTAGTTCTGACTCAGACCAAACTCAAAGTTTAAGAGTGCCTGAACTTCCCAGAAACTCAGAACCCTTTCTGATCATCTCTGGAAGAAGGCTTGCTCCACTCACCATTTTGTTCTTTAGAACAAAAAGAATTGATTTCTGCACAAGTCCTTTTCAGGAAGCACATTGTTCTCTTGTGGTTGTAACTGAAATTTACAGCACAGAATATATATATTAACAAAAAAGATTTTCATGGTAGAGAAAAGAGAGGACTCTAAAGCTGTAATGAGGCAGAAAAAATTGGAACAGGTAAAAGCCTTGAATGCTGAGATACCCTCAATTTACATTTACTTCATACAGCCACAAAGATAACGACTTTTTTTGTATTGTGGTATGGACTTACTGGTATCAGGAAGGGATAAAAGCAGACAGTTTTAAAATCTTTCTCTTCAGACAGCAGTTAGACCCTAACAGAAATGTAATTTGATAGTAGTGTGGCTCATATATATTTCAATACAAAGTTTCAATGTGCTACCTGATACTTCAATGTGAGAAAATATTGCTATGAATATAACAGCCATGAGCATGCAAATGAACTTCATATCACTTGTTTTAGATGTTAAAGTCTCTTTCCAGGCAGTGATGTAGCTCATGTTACACTCCAGTAACAGATCTAATAGGAACAATGCAAGGCTTTTTGTTTTTTTATAGATTTATCCCTACCTCACCATACAAGTGTAGGGTGTTATTTGGATGAAATCTTTCATGGAGAAGCAGCTGCATTGCCAAAACCACATCAATATAAAAGTCTTAATGGATTCCAGGAACTGGTCTGTATAGTCTGTCTGACCCCTCCTAAGTGGCTTCTACTTCAGGCAGTTTGCCACAGTGATGAGGTTCTAGCCTCACCTGGATACAACAAAGTAAAAATTACCATCTTCTTGTTCCTCGTGATATGCTACAGGGAGCAAACAGAACTTTGTTGACAGTGTAAGTGCAGTTTTATCATTTTACCTATGGATTGAGACTGTGGCCATGCCATAACATGAAAGCAAATAGATTTGGCCTCACGTTCAAATGTACAGGAGAAACTACCATAAAATCTGCATGAGGCCACAGTATTGACATGAAAAGGCTTTAGGCACCTGCTCTGAGTCAGAGTAAAAATGTCCTTTTCTTAGAGGTGTTTCAGGTGTTTTATTACTGTTATTAGAACAGTAATATGGGAATGAACTTTCAATTACAACCCTTCACTTGGAGCTCAGAAACCTGACAATTCAGTCATACAACAAAGCCATGGCATTAAACATGTTCTTCCTGCCCTGCTTTGGCAGCAATTCCCTGGAAGTGAACAACAGGGGTTTTCAGCAGGTGCCACTGCCCCAGCCTCAGGAATCCAAAACTGAGTCAGCAGCACCTCTGGCTATGACCCTGCTCAACCCAAGGCAGATCTCCAACTTGCTGAGATGGGCATGTTGCCTCTTTGTGCTTCAGTCTCAGGCACCTTCATCCAGGGATCTCCTCTGATGTGGAGCCAAGCCAGCTACTCCTGACCCAGTAGTGTCCCAGGAGCTCTGAGGTAGGTGCAGGGGTTTTGTTGTCGGCATCTGAAAAATCTTGTCACTCCTCAGCTGAGCATTCAGGGTCCTGCTTCAAAATGGCTGTGTTATGTTAGTGCTTTGTGTGAGTGCTGATCCCTTGCAGCACTTGTGAATTGGACTGGCTCCCTTTGAAGTTGTTCTTTGGACAGTACTGAACTTTGAGAACTGCATCATGGGCCATTACTTCTTGGACTTTAACAATCTTTGTATAATTTTGCTAAAGCTTTTTAAATTATACTTCAGGGCTGTCTGGGTGAAATTATCAGGACTGGTTAGTTTTTTCTCACTTCCTCTCATTTGTATCAAATCTCCAAATAAAGCAAAGAACCCGCCTAAACTGAGATGCATTGAGAATCCCTTCCCGCCTTCTGCCTGTACTTCAGTACTTATCTCTTGCCTTCAAAATGACCAGATTTTCCTATAGCTTGTAGCTCCTCAGCCCTGAGGATCAGCTGCATCCAGAAAGGGATGATAGACACCTGGGAGGAATGAGTCAAATGGAAAGGAAGTCAAATGCTTGGTATAGATGAGTAAACAGTCCTATTGGGGAGTTCAGGAAGGAGATGGAAGGCCAAGGATTGAAGATAACTTTTTTGGTTTCTGAAAAAATATTGTTCAGATGGGTGAGGGGGAAGGAGAGGAAGAGGAGAAGGGCATGCTAGTAACAACAATTGTGTATACAAGTGGAATAAAGAGAGAGTTTTACTGGATGTCAGAGCTCACCTCCTACTCTGGGACTGCAGATATGTGTATTTCCATCCCAAGCTGTATTCTGTCAATCTTGATATTTGCTGTCCAAAACCCAAAACTTTTCCATTATTGTAACACCAATGTTCCTGCTCATGGCTGATAAGTCCAAGCTTTTCAACTCTGAATCATCAACCGAATCTTTTGTCTCAGGACTGAATACGTGCTCATGTATTCAGGGAATAGGAGAAAGAAAGTACATGGACATAGGGTCAGAAAGCTATTAATTATACAAGTAGTTTCTTTCTTGTTCTTTCCTTCATGATTACTTTATATTGCTTGTTGAAAAGTAGAGTACAGCTCCAAAGAGCAGAAACAGATTTGCAAGAATTATTTGTTAGAGTTGATTTCTGCTGAAAAAAAACCCAGAAAACAAACAAACAAAAACGCCAAAACAAAAAAACTCTACACCCCAAACAAAATAAAAAAGCAATAACAAAACCAAACCAAACAACCCCTCCAATTTCCAGTTTGAAGGAGCCAAGGTCCTGCTGGAGGTACTGCTGTAAACCAGGGATGGAAACTCCTGTTGTCATGGCACCACCTGGTGGGATCTGCTCGTCCCTGCAGCTCCCAAAACCCTCACGTCTGATGGAAATTCCCCGGCGAGTATTTTGTATTTTGCCCATGGGCTGGTCTTTCAATGGAGCCCAGACGCATCGGCAGCCCAGTCCATTATGGGGCACAGGCATAGCCAGGTCTTCAAAAAATCTGTCCCATCATCCTGCTGTTTTCCAAGTTTCAAAAGTCAAGCCAAGTGCACTCCAGGCTCATCTCCTTGTAAATTGAGTCTGATTATCTGTAGTTACGGAGCGAAAACTGCACGTAGGCTTGTGTGCAGACACAAAAGAAATGGAACTGTGGAGCTTGGAGCGCAATAATGAAGCTCCTCTAATGAGCACTATCAAGAATACCTGGTTTTGTAGCATGTATGATTGACATTAGTAGTCCTTTGTATCCATAGAGGCAAGTAGAGCAAGGTGACCTAGAATAGGCATCCTCTGACTGAGGCCAAAGGAAGAGGAGGAATATGGGTATGTACTTAAAGAGTAAGCTTTCTCACGGCATTTGTGCAGGGGGAGAGTGGTTTTCATGCTATACAATTTGGCATTCCAAGCTAATTCTAAAAGTGTCATTTAATGAGTGCTCACTTTCTTTTTGGTTTTTCCTGTTGTTCTGGAAACATTTAGCTTGCAGTCTATATCTCTGTGCTGCAGCTGCCACAATACCCTTCAGAGAAGGATTATCCTACATCTTGCAACAGCAGAATGATGTGTCAGTGCAGCTGCCTGGGATTCTTCCACCAGGTCATATTCCAAACTGTTGATGATGCTGGATTTTTTCTTTTCACTGGGGGGAAGTCTTTTGTGGATAAATGAAACTGGTTTAGATTCAACTCCATATCACCTCAGATAGTTTTTTTAATAGCATTAATTGGTTAGTTTTTAATTGTGACTTGAACTTTCTTCTTCACCTATTTTTGGCTCTTAAGAGAAAGTTTTCCATCCCCGTAGTTGCAGGAAAAGGTTTCAAGATATGGATCTCAGTGAATGACATCTTATAAAGTAATTATTTAAGAAATAAATTATAAATAAATAAATTATAAAATAATTTGACACCATTTCTTACTACTTTTCACATCTAGGATTTCTAGATGCATGAGACTGGCAGTAGGACTTCCAAGTAAAAGTGTGAAGGAATAAAAAAGCATTACTTTCTGGTCCCATTCTCTAATTCTGCCACATTTAATTTGAAAGATCTCTACACATAGCTAGCAATATTACAGACTAAATCTGCTAGACCATCAGCTGCAGCAACTGGTACTAACTCAGACTCTTTTTCTAATGTGTACACCCACAGAAATGTCATAGTTATACCACTTTTATCGTTACATCACTGAGAAATGGGGATGGGAGAGAGAAAATCATTTTTATACTTGTCTGTTATCAGATTTTATCTAAGCTTCAGTCTGAAGTAGTTTTGTTACTATAGATTGAGTATACCAAAGCTTATTTTGGGAGCCTACATCCTGAAAATATGCTCAGCAATGGCTTTAATGAGTTCAACTCATTAAAAAACCTATGAGCTAAAACTTGCCTTTCTGGCGTAAGTCACGGAGGATGGGATTCAGCTCATGTGAATTAAACAGTCTAAAATGGGAGAGTCTGGATAAATCCTGGGGAGTGATAGACACTCCTATCTAGAAAAGAGATTTAATTTCTTGCCAAGGAGGAAGTGAGGGAGAGGAGGGAGGCAGGTCCCTGCTGGTGATCAAAATTTTCTGGTTTCTGTTGCATCTCTCAGTCAGAGCAGAGCCCAGACAGGTTCCTGAAGACATCCCAGGCTCTCCAAGCCACAGTCTCAACTACCCTGAGAGAGGCACACTTCAGTTTGGCATTGGGTTCATGGGGCAGCAGTTTGAAAATATAATCTCTGGGACAAAGCCCCACATTGCATCCAGTCCAGGGCCTGCTGAAGGGATAAAAGCTGGGGAGAGTGTGGGTAGAAAGCAATGACTTGGGAGTCAACTAATTTGATTTTCCTGAAGCTGCCCTACAACAGAGGAACATTGCAGACACTTGGAGTAGCATCTGGCTTTGCCGTCCCTCCTGCTGTGTCCCTTCCCTTCCATGGACAGCAGCTGTTTGCTCCTGCCTTGTTCTGGCAGGAACAGCAGGATGTTTGTGGTGCCAGCTGTTGCTGTAGGGAAAGGGGAGCGCAGCTCATCTCAAAAGTGGGGAGCCAGGAAGTTCTGCACAGCAGGAGGATCTTGCAGGAGGTGGGAGCAAAGTTTCAGGATTTGATGCTCATGAAGGTCAATGCTCCTGTACAGGGTGTTTGTTAAGGCTTCTACATGTGTGATTAGCCTACCAAATAATTAAATTTAAATGTATTCAGTGTAGATCAATGAGCTGCAATTAGTGATGCACTAGCCCTATTTTTTATCCTGTTGCTCATATTTCTTCTCTCTCCTTTATAAATTGATATTCCCTAATGCTTAATCAGTAGGAAATGCAAACTAAATGTGTCATAAAATTGCTGATTTCAAAAACACATTTCATTTTTCTCCATTGTTACAAAAAACAATAGATGGAGCTGAAACCTGCAGGAAGTATGCCTTATCATCCATGGCCATGGGCTCGTTAAAGACTCAGCCTCTCACATTTGAGGTATGTTTCCAAGAACAGAGGTTGCAAACAGATCACTGCATGTGTTAATAAAAGCTAAGGCAGCCACTCATATCTGTGTGTGGAAGGTCAATAATGTCCCCACATCTGAGGTGAAGCAGAAGAAATCTGCAAGATAGAAAATCCAGGACAAATTAGTTCACACTTTGGGAACTGGAGCAACACAAAATATTTATTTCTTGGAGAAGCTTACGTGTGCTCAGAGATTTGAAAATCTAGCTGCCACTGCAAGTTCAAAAATCAAAATCTTTAAATTTCCATCAAGGCCTTAAATTAAGATTAAAGATACTTCAACATTGGAAGTGGAAAAAGAAATCAAACCTGAGAAAAGTTTATTTTAGATCTTAGCCTTTTCACAAGGTCATAGTGCCCAACTACATAGGAAACCAAGAATTTCTTGATTATTTTCTTTTTTGCTTATCTCATTTGGCTTCTATGTGCTTCTTAGGAGTTTGTTCAGTGCTGAACTGGTCAATGATAACCAAAGAAAATGCTGCTGCAGATATTTTTGGACTGAATTTTTGTTCCCAGTGAGCAAACAGGCTTGTTTTTCTGCCACTGGATCCAGCATCCCAAAGGTGTCCAGGTCATGTAAGAGAAGAATGGCTCATAGTGGGCCAGCAAGTTGGCCACCTTAACTGGCATAGCTATTGCTGCATCCCACGCCTCCATTAGAGCTACAAAAATATGTTAAACAAGCCAAGTGACCTCAGCATCTCCCCTCAAGACCCTTCACCATTTCCATTGCCCTTCCTTGGACACTTTCTTTCTTATATTGTGGTGCCCAACAATTAGCTGAGGACTTATCATTTGTAGCTTCAGGAGCTCAGCATCATGGCAGAGGCCACCAGGAAGTCACCATCACCTGTCTTCTCTCATGCCTGCCCAAGACTCCCTCTACACCTCACTAACCTTGCAGCAGCAGGAGCTGTTGCAAGTGAAAATTGGAATTTCTGAGGTGATAAGTGGGTCCTTTTCAGAGGATGGATGGAAAAAGTGAAAATCCACATAATGCTCAGGGAGGAAACCCAGGGAGGGATAGAGGGACTTTCTCTGAATTCACATGGGGATGGTGCTTTTCAATCTCCAAATTCCTCTCCCCTCTGTCCTCCAGTTTCTGTTGTGGCAAACTGTGGGGTGAGAAGGAGCAAGCAGTGAGCCCTGCCTGCCTTCACAGGGGTGGTGGGAATCACAGGCAAATGAGCAGCTGGGTGGTGTAAGAGCAGAGCTTGCCTTTAGGCTGACTGCCCATCTCTGTTCTCTAGAATGACATCTCAAGCACAGAGCAAGGCAGGTGCCACAAAGCTATTCCCAGCACAGGTTTAGCATGTGTTTCCCCACCAGAGAAAGAAGGAATACCTTGACTGGGGCTAAAAACATACATTAAAGGAAATATTCAACTGGTGGAACAGCTACTCAGAATGCCTAAGAGAACACACTTTTGTGATATATTATGTACCAATACCTAAATTGCTATTACAACTGGGAGACATCTTAAATACTGCAGAAAATAACTATTAAAAATATTTATGGATGAAAATGTATATTCTTTTCTGAGATGAAAATGAAGAAGTGAAAAGGTTTCTGTAGGGCACTTGTAAGGGCACTTGTTCCTTAAAAATATATATAATATATATATTTTTTAAAAACAATGGGTTTATTATTTTCTCATTTGGCTTTCTTCCATTTAAAAAAAGAGGCCTTCTTTTTTTCACTTTGTAAAGCAATTTGAGTAGAGATCACCAAATCCACCCTACAACTGTGGCAGCATTAGGTGCCAAAACAGAGGAGATGCCCAAGACCAAAAGTTGCACACTGCCCTGTCAGTCCTCTGCCTGCTCATTCCCCTGCCAGCCCAGGCTTCTGGCAGGAATCCTGTGGCTCCCTTGATGCCTTGGGCTCCCTTTGTGAAACTCCCCCATAAACTGAGCAGCAGCCCTTTGTTTTACAGCACAAGTGCCTGCATTGCCTGCTGTTCTCAGCAAAGAGTCAGCTCCCCAGCCCTGCTCTGTCACCCTGCAGGTGCTGCTTTCTGCAGAAGGAGGTGATGCTACAGCTCAGGCTGCAGGCACTGCAGGCTGCCTCAGGCACTGTCTGAGGGCCTTGACATTGCAAACATTTGACGTGTTCAAATCTGCTCCTTTTGGTGTGCACCTTTTCCAACTCTTTAATTTAGGAAGACACATCACACGTTTCAGTGCAGGAATGACAGACAACAGCTAACTGATCTGTTTGTTTCCCTGACCTACATTTTCCTGAAGAAACACTGCTTACATTAGAGATTTTGCTTTTGCTCACGTGTCTCTTCCTGCTCAGTAGCAATGGCATCACAGTTATTCAAAAACTTCTTACTAAAAACTTTTCACTTCCTCTTGTACACAGTTCAGGGAAACCAAAAAGGACACTGCTGCTTTCAACTTTGTATTGTGTAGGATTTTTATGATGTACTATATGCCTGAAACAGTGATAACAATCATCCAGTTAGCCTATATTGCCAAACTGAAGAGTTTGTTTGGGGTCATATAAGCTTTTGTTGGCATTAAACAGTCACCACTTTGATCCTGTTGTTGTTGTTGTGCTGCAAAGAGTTTCAAGGAAAGGCACAAATGAAGATCTGCAGATACATTGCTGAGACATGCATTGGAAATGAAGATATGCTGAGAACTCCCTGAGAAAAGGATTGCAGAACTGAAAATGCATTTAATCTGGAATAGATGCCCATTTCATGATTTTTTGTGAACCTGAAAAGACTGCTATTTTAGACAGCAAACTGCTCTCTGCCAGAACAACTGCAACTTCTTTGGGAGACAATTACCATCACAAAATAGCTCAGTATGAATAGCTGAGTATGATCTTTCTTGGTATCAGCACACTCCAGCATATGAATGTCTCTGAATTAGATATGCAAGGTGTACATTAATGCAGGGGCCCTGCACCCTGTTGAACTACATTTCCTGGGCTTAAAAGAATTTTTCCAAAGCTTCTTTCCCATTTGCATTCCTAAAGGAAATGACGCAAGACAATACAATAAACATTCAGTAATGGAGCAAAGAAATATCTGAACTGAGAGAAAAATACATTGTTGCCTGGGTCAAGGGTAAGTGCAGATGAGTTGACAGACCCTGCAGTTAAAAACTGAATGGCAGAAGGATCCACAGTTTATCTTCAATCTAAGTAAATTTAGTTTCCTCTTTGCCATCAGTGTTTGCGCTGTTGATCACTGAGTGTTAACACATTGCACACACATTTCCTAATGGTGTTTGTGCTTTATCTGCCATTTCCGGGCATGGCCCAGCATGTTACATACCCGCAAACGTCTGAAGGGTATGGCAAAGCACAGCAGAAAATCAGCCTGGTGCTCTGCACCTCTCATCCCTCCAGGCACTGGCCTGGCAGCCTCACCTGCTGCCCAAGGTTTGCTCCCAGGTCCACATCTGCTGCCAGGGAGCCTCAGCCACAGGAGCAGCTCCATAGGGCTGTGGCTGTGTCGCAAGGGAGCCCGAGCTGAACCACAGCCAGAGCACTGTGGCTGTCCAAGCCAGCAGGCTGCCACTCCTCTGGAAACCTGCAGCTAAAAGGACACCTGCCACAGCAACATCTGTGACAGCAACACAGGTCACAGCAACATATGTCACAGCAACATCTGCCACAGCAATACCTGTAACAGCAACATCTGTCACAGCAACACGGGACACAGCAAGACCTGTCACAGCAGCACCTGTCACAGAAACACCTGTCACAGAAACGCCTGTCACAGCACTACCTGTGCCAGCAACAAGGGTCACAGAAGCACCTGTCACAGCAGCACCTCTCCCAGCAACACCTCTCCCAGCAACACCTCTCCCAGCAACACCTGTCTCAGCACCACCTGTCACAGCAGCACCTGTCACAGCAGCACCTGTTGCAGCAACACCTGTCACAGAAACACCTGTCACAGCAACATGGGTCACAGCAAGCGCCCCAGACAGCTCCTGCCCAGCTGCCTGGGCACTCCTATAAAACTCCTGTAGGGACAGCTGGATTCACAGGAGCGCTGTGAGGTGGCAGCTACAGACTTTCCTGACCCATGCTGCTTACTTCCTCCCTTCTTTCCCCTCCCCAGTGCCCTTCCAACACAAGAGCCATAAGCAAGCAGGCTTGTGCCTGAGTCACCTCCAAGTGCGTGCCCTGCCCTGAATGGGAGAATTCTGAATTCACAGCTTTGCAAGCAAAGGCAATGAGGATGTCAGGAGCAAGGCTATTGCCCCATAAGGATGTCAGGAATACTGGAATCATTCCAGGAGCTGCCATGGTTTACTTGCACCTTGGCAGAGCCAGGAACATAATTTGACCCTTGCTTTTTTTGTGTGATGGTCTCAGGAGTAAATTACAAGAGTAAAAGTACAAGACCGATGCATTTGTCATAGGAAATGGAATCCAGGTTTCTGATTTAAACTGCAAGCCCTTTGGAAATATGCACAACCTGACCTCCCCCTCTCACACACCCCATTCCCTTTTTGCAAGAAATAAAAAATTTTTTTTGTATCTTGTTGAAACGATTTCTTAGCAAATGTGTGTCTGGAAAAATCAAGAGCTTTTCTGAATGTAATAGCTGTACAATAAATAATTAATGAGCAGTAAGATCATCTGGGTTTTTTATTTTCCTCTTTTTCTTAAAAAGAAAGGGTAAAAACAGACTTCTCTTGAGACACCTTTAAGCAATGGTGCATGATAATTTAAGAAATTGGGTGGAGTACTTCCTTCCTGTAATCTGTTTGTAATGAGTGAGAAGTTAGAGATAAATAGGATGTCTTATGTAATGTCTGAAAAACAACATTTTAACAGTTAAAAAAAAAAAAAAAAGAGTTTTTCCAACCTCCCTGTTGGGCCTAATCCTGAGTCTTCTTAAAGACCCAGATGACAACCTGATTCTTGGTGGATGGAATTGCTGGTGCTATCCAGCTGGTAACTCTTTCACTTGTTGTTTTCTCTTCCTGCTCAGTAGGCAGGCTTGCTTCTTGCACACCTTGTCTTGGGAGTAAAAGTAGATTTGACTTCAAAGTATTTCTGATGGCAGACAAGACATGACAGTGTCTGCTTACCCAAACATGGATGAATGCAATTTCCCAGCAGCTGTGTGATGCAAGATGGGGACAAAGGAGAAAAAAAACACAACCAAAACCTGCAGGGATCTCACCATCCTGTATGCAACAGCCACAGCCTCCTTTTTCAACACCCTCTGCTTGAGAGCAGATGGCTGCTCTGAAGCATCTACTGGCCATATTTCAGTTTGTCACTCTTACATCTGGGCAACAAATCAAAAAAACACCTTCACTTTTCAAATAGCTTAAAAAAAAAACCCCAAAAAACAAAAAAAACCCAAACCCTGAAACACTCTAGTTGATAAAACAAAAAGCAAAATAACCCCCAAAGCATTATAATTTTTTTTTCAACTACATATGATATTTTGCTTCCCTAGGTATTGACTTTTGCCAGAGCTGACCATTCTCCTGCTGGTTTTGTCCAGTGGTTACAGGGATCTAGGAGCATGGTCAGCCTGAGGAAAGGCTTTCCCACTTGCACGTCCTTCCTTTTGGGTTGGACTAGGTGATCTTTAAAGGTTCCTTCCAACCCAAACCTTGTATTATATCCATGACCTTGGTCAATCAGGGAACAGGCAGACAGGAAGCATTGGTTTCCTGCCCACTAGCCACCAAAGTGTCTGGTCTGGCTACTGAGGTCTGACAGGAAACAAGTCTGGTGGGCAAGGGACCAAAGAGCCTTGATAGCTGGGGAGGCAGAGTGCATCCCATTGTAAGAGATCAGGTTTGTGGCCACTTGAGGAACCTGGTCGTGCATAAGACTATGGGACCTGATGAGATGCATCCCAGAGTCCTGAGGGAACTGGCCATTGTAGTTGCCAAGCCACTCTATGATATTCCAAAATTCATGACAATCAGGTGAATTTCCTGGTAACTGGAAAAAGGGAAAATATTTTACCCATCTTTAAAAAAGATAGAAAGGACTGTGGGAAATAGATGCCTATGAGCGTTACCTCTGTGCCTGGGAAGATCATGAAACCTCCCACAATCTATGGTAAGACACATGGAGGATGGAGATGTGACTCAGGACCATCTGCACAGCTTCACCAAAGGCAAGCTCTGCCTGAAGAACCAGGTGGCCTTTGTCAGTGGAGTGACTACAGCAGGGGACTAGGGGAGAGATGTTGTCTGTCTGGACTTTTGTAAGGCCTTTGACATGGTCCTTTCCTACATCCTTTCTCTCTAAGCTGAAGAGAGAGGGACTCAAAGGGTGGATTGTCCAGAGGAGTAGGAACCGGTTGGATGAATTTGCCCAAAGCTCTGTCCCTAGTAACACAGCTTTGACCAAAGCCTTGCCCATACTGATTTCAGTTGGTCCGTCCCTAGGAGTTTCAAGGCATGATCCCTGAAACTGAGACCCAAGGATATGTCTGCTTTGGTTGGTGTGGTTTTACCAGCATCTCCTGAGAACTATGGGGCAGAGACCCAAGACAGAGTTCAGTTCTGAGGTAACTCTCAATTCCTTCTATCATAAGAATGTAGAGGGACCCCTGCTTTCTGCAGGATCACAGAAATTTGTCTCTTGAGCTGACCCCCACTTTGGAGGGCTTCAGAGCAGTGTGGGATGTGGCCATGTCCGCCTGATCTTGGGGGCTCAGCTCAAACAGTGCCTGGAAAATGGTGACCACTGACTACATTTTCTCCCAACCCAAGTTACCTTGGGTAATTTTCTTATCACTCTGCTTGTCTCTGTCTGAGGGAAAGTCGCCTCTGTGAAATGCAGCAACCTGATAGACCAAGGTCATGGATCCTGCCTCCTTCCAACACTTCTCTCACAGAATTAACACTCTCAGTCCTGAGTCTGAGCCTTAGGCTGAAATTGAGATGCTTTTTTCTTTTTTTCTAATGACAAACAGAATTGGACTTTATACACCTGGAGGAAAAATACTTCCAATAAGGTAAGAAGTTCCGATCCCTGCACTTTTTTTCCCTCCTCCTTTACAATGACTGGAAAATTAAGAGAAACTAATTTATATAGGGATAACACTCTGAAATAAAAATAAGAGCAAGGGGAAGTCACTTTTAAAGACTGGCTGACTGACTATTAGGATTATCAAACTGAAATCTGCCTTGTATGGGTTAGTCAGACCAGCAGTCTGTCAGCAAACGTGCAATTTTCTGAGCTATTTCAAAGGCAGTTAAAGGTTTTCTCAAAGCTGAGTCAATTCAAGCTAAGGCTCTAGCTGCTTCATGCTGTGCAGTTGGATTTATTCACACAGGGGTTTTGAACCATCACAATGGAGGCAGAGATCAAAACAGCAATGACAGAGTGATTAGAACCTTAAAAACAACACCATGGTGAGGATCAGAGATAAAAATCTCATTAATGTCTACTAGATCAAGAAACTTGTACTTTATTTTGTGCTGATTAAATTTTTAATTTCAATCCAGAGACATTTTTTCATTTGGGATTTTTTTTTCCTAAAAATGCTTTTAGGGGGTCTAGGGACAGCTAGATTCACAGGAGTGCTGTGAGGTGGCAACTACAGACCTGGAAACAGAGCTCTGGCGTTTCACAAAGTGAGGTTTCGTTTCAGCTGCAGGAAACAGAGACACATCTTGGTTCTCAATTCAAGCATCACTTCCCTCCCAGGAGCAGTCACCAGTCACTGGACCACAGATTTATTTTGTACAACATTGAATAGCAAAGACAAATGCTGCATCTTAACTTGCACTCTGATGCACGACACAATGCATCTGATGACCCTGGTTATTCCTGATTTGGTGACTGTGCCCCCTGCTCCATCCTACCTAAGGGCTTTTCCCCCCTTTTCTCTGTTCCCTTGCACATAACAGAGTATTAACTCTCCTCTGCCATCTGTCATCACTCTCCCTCTATTCCTTCACAGACATTTTCTCACCCCTTGCTTGTCTTCATTCACCCCTTCATTCACCTGAACCTTTGCTGCAAGAAAAACATATGCCAGGAGTCTGCTTTGGCAAATCCCTCCAGTTTTGCATAGAAACCAAGAGGAAAGTGTGAGTGTGTTTGGAGGAGGAGGAGATGTTGAGACTCTGGAAGTCTTGAGACAGGTTGGTTCAGAGGTGGGACCAGGACACTCACATCAGTGTAAAAAGTAGGAAGTTTCCCTGGCCGTGGCAGAACAGATCTGGCTGGAGAGATCCTGGCCCCCAAAGGCTCTGCAGTCCAATGACTGAAATGCTCCCCCAGAGGATGGAAGGTCCATCTCAAACAAAGCAAAGACCCATATCATGTACTACTACCATTGCCACTCAATTAGGCAGCAGCTGTCATTTCCTATGACAGAAATTTCCTATGCTGAAATGAAAAGATGTCATTTTGAAAACACTGACGTGAATTTTTCACTTTGAGTTTTTTCCCTATTCATTTGCTCTTGGTCAACATTACACAAACCTGCAGTTTGGGGGTTGAATAACTGACAGACAAAATGTTTTGACCCTTGAAGGCTGTGACATTGGGCAAGGAGCCAGGTCACATCTCATATGCAAGAAAGAACTGTTGGGTACATTTTCTTTCTCACCATACCACCCCTCCATGGGCCTAGAACATCTGTAATGAATCTACCTAGAAGTACTTGGTCGAGATATCTGCTTATTCCTAAAGAACTCATAGGAATGTCTCCTTTCCTCAAAGCTCCACAGGTGATTTCATGTTAGCACTAAAATGAACAATCAGTCATAACTGACGACTGGAATTTCTTCAGATATGTAATGGCATTATAGCACACAGGTCAACAGCATTGGGCAAAAAAGAGTTGCCTTTGGACAATGAGCACCAAAGTCATGTATTCTGCCTGCCATGTATTCTGTCTTTCCTATCACTGTTGGCATCACAACTCAGTTCTGAGAGTGGGTGGGTGTTCCACAGATTGGAGATAATCAGATTGGTTCTGATTCACGGGTCTCCTCATTCTTTTCACTGGTTGCCTGCCTGCCATTCATGCCTCAAAAAAGCTCACCTTGCTATGGGACAATTGCCATGGTTATCTCACCTGCCTAGAATGGACCAAGCACCTGAGCCCTGGAGATCTGCTCAAGATCTCCTGGTGCTGCATGACAGAGAAGCAGAAGTTCTCAGGAAACTCTTCTCCTTTCCTTCCCCTTTGCTATGATACAGGATAGATTCTCCAGACCTTTTTCCGTCCCTCTCTGTTCTGCTTGTCTTCCTACACAGATCAGGGACTCCTTCTCTCAGTCTCCCTTGCTCCTGCCACCTTCTCCTCACTTCTATGCAGATTTACACTTTTTCCATCTTCTCACTCCCAAATCACAGGACTCCTTTTTGGAGGTTGCCCACTGTCACACTCCCATATCACTGTACTTGCAGACCTCCCACCATCACCTGTGCAAGCTGCTGATCTCTTTGTGTCCCAGTGTATCTAAAGCTGAGCTCCAGCCAGACCTGCACAGCTCAGCTCAAGTTGAGATGAGGAATCCCTTGGGAGGGTGGAATGACAGCTTAAATCTCTCTTGTTTTCATGTCACAGCTAACATTGTGCCATGTCATCCCACTGTTAGACCTTCTTCTGCTTATGGAATGACAGGCTAGATCCATCAGAGAGACCCCAAAATCAGGTCCTGTATTTAGCCTGCAATTCTGCCTTCCTCCAGATCCTCCTCAGCTGCAGAAGAGAATCCAGTGTTTGCTTCTCTGGGAATAGTGTTGCTGTTAATGAATGATAACATTCAGCCTTAGTGCAGTTCCCCAAAGCCGTTTATTTTTTCTCTTTTTATTGTGCGAAGGGTTGGTATGGCCTGAGGCTGGGTAGCCCTGAGAGCCTTGTGCAAATCAGATCCCCATCTGCATCTGCTTCCTCCAGGCTCCAGAAACCAGAGGCACATTCAGGTCAACCTCAAGGGTGTTGCAGATTGACTGTAGAGGAAGACCTCTGCACTGGAAAGATATTGAGCAGCTTTCTAACATCACTAAAAAAAAAGTCTAAAATGCCACCAGACTAGTCTAAAATATGTTACACAACAGTCATATCCCTGTCTCCCAGGAGAACACAGTTGAATTGCAGGTTTTTTACCAATAAAGACAGGATCCCAAATACTCATAGACTGCTTGAAACAGCTCCAGGGAAGACTCTCAAAGTGAACTCCAGAGTCTGCTGAGCTCAGTGAGAAGCTAAATGTGGACTCTACCCAAAGGAAACTCACCCAGAAATATTCACACTCTTTCTCATAATCATTCTGAAAGACATGACCAGAATTTAGAGGAATGCTTTCTTAGCACTTAATTGCTTTCTGAGGAAGTTTTAGCATGGCCAAATGAACATCATCAAATTGATTACCTTGTAGAAGTAGTATGTTTATTTATTAAATAATTTTCTTTTCATTATACTATGTTATGATATATCACAGTACATTGTACTGCAGCATTAATTAATAATATATTCATTATAACACTTCAGAACTGTAGTATTTATGGTTTTTTGCCAAAAGTACATGCTGGGTCTTTTCATTCTGAAAGTTTCTTTCCCCAGTTTTAGAGAGGAAAGCTTCTTTAAAAATTGTAGTGAATTAAGAGTTGCAAAATATTAATTATTTGTAGCCTTAAAGATCAAAAAGTTGAAAATAAAAAGCTCTATTTCTAGCCTGCTATATTTGAACTAAAAGAAGATTGTTTAAAAATATAACAACCAAAGAAGCAAATTTAATCTCATTTTTTGCAGGAGTTTTTAGGGGGTTCAATTTAATATATTTTGTACTCTTTGAAGCTATAAGACTGAAACTCCTTCCTGTTTACCTGTGGGCTCATGGTGAGAATACTGACAGTTGGTTTCAATTTTTTATATGTGGAAGTGAGAGGAGTTAAAGCAAGAACTTGAGTCTCCATCCTGTAACCGTCTTCAAATTAAAATGCCCTGGTGTTTCTGCATACGAAGCTACAGTATCAATAGCTATAGTTTGAAAAGTCACACAAATCTTTTGTCCTCCATTCCAAGACAGCACTAAGTGCCTGCTCAGATCTAGAACCTTGAGCATCCTCATTCTTTTTGTGGAGTACTGCAAAAAGATAAACTTCAAGTGCAGACCAGCCTCGTCAGTGTCTTGTGGGAGCATGCCTCTGGAGTCTTTGTTCCTGGAAATAATCATTAAAACTTAACTTTTAAGTTTGCTATGGTCATGAAGAAGAGAATTGCAGAGAATAAGGATTTTTTGTAGTTTTTATAATATCTTGATTGCATTAAAATCATGCAAGCATATATATATATATATATATATATATATATATATATATATATAACAGAAGAAACTCTTATTTGGATGTTAAAATTCCCAGATAAAGAGCCTTGCAAAGGTCTTTTTCTTTCCACTGCCTATATTCAAGAGTGCGTTGAATGGCAAACTGGTGAAGACATCTGCAGTGCAAATGCCCAGAGCTAGGCAAGATAATCCCATCCCTGTCTCAGAAAACCCCAACATGGGGTCTCTCCACAGGCTTAGAAGCCCAGGTGCCAGCTTGGGTTCTGTATGGAGGTGTCCACTCCCCAGAAGCAGCTTGTGCTCTTGTGGGCAGCTGGCCTTTAATAGCTTTCAGGCTAGTGGGTGTTTATAAGCTCAGTCTCAGAAATGCCTTTTAGTCAAACATATACATTCAGGCAAGGAAAACAGGTACATTTTTCGGCACAGAGGGGTTTTACATGCAGAGGACTAACTCCTGATAGTCCAGGATGCCTGACTTTCAGCTGGAGACCCTCTGTGTATAAAAGTATCATACACCATATGTATATGAAATGCTTGTCCAGGCTGTAATGGATGCCACTCCTTCAAACAACCTCGGTTTTTACCTTGCTGTCTTGGGCACCACTACACTGAATTCATGATGAGAATGTTGCTCCACTGCTCTAAACCTATACTGTAAATGAGAGTTGGAAGGTTAAGCCATTACTCTAGGTCATTTCTGCATTTCTTTACATAAGCATCACTCAACAGTAAACTGTATTTGATCACAGTTACGCAGAAGTTCTCTTTCATAGAGGTGATCAGAGTCTTCTCATATAGGGCAGAGCATTCATTACCAAACTGCAGTGGAACTGTGCTTGAAAGACTTTGAAGTAAGGAAGGAGTTAATAGTTTCAAAATAGTCATTTCCTGAGTCTGGTTGGATGAGTAAAAACTTTCAACTATTTCTATTTCTTCTGTGTCATTTAGGAGGCTTTCAAGGTGCACTGTACTTCGCAGACCAGGTAAGGAGTACAACTTTTCACTTCTTGATTGTTTATTCATAATAGTTTTTCAGAGGAGCCAGACTCAGTCAAGACTGATTTTTCTCCCTCCTATTATTTACATCTGAAGTGAGAACGACGTTCATTGCAATCCAAGAAGTACATGTGTCTCTTTGTGCCAGATAACTGTGAGCTGTAGAAATAAATTAAGAACTGTATGGCTTAAAAATGGAGCAAAGATAGTTAAGAAATTATGCTGCATAATATTTAGAAGTCAGAATTATTACAGCGAATACTGCAGTAAAAGAGAAAGAAAATGCATCACCAATTTTAAGGAGTTCACTCTGCAGGAACCACTAAGAAAATAAGGGGTTCTCAGATACAGTTTGCTTTAGTGAGGAGAGTAGTAAAAATCATAGTTTTCAACTCTGATTTTAAAAAGAGGAAGAATAAGCTTCTACATATTGGGGACAGAAGAGAAAAAAATCAAACCCAGATAGTTTTGCACCAATTTTAGTTATAAATCTGGAGCTGATATCTAGCTTTAGCTATTGCAGAGTCATGTACTGTACTCATCCTGAGACTGCTCCGGCAGTTTGCAGCAGCCCAACACACACACAAAAGTGACTGTGGAACAATATCATAAAATGATACAATTTCATCAGGGTCTTTTGATGCATAAAAGCTGAAATCAGACAGACAGGCACCAGAAGAAAGTCCCACAACAGAGTGCAGTTTAGGACACGGCATTTGTTGCTTCTTAATAGACAAGCAGAGGGATTATTTGTGTGAAAACCTTTTTGTTTTGTTTAATAGTTCAGAAACGAGCATAAAATAGTCATCTGTGGGGAAGTTATTGTCATAATATGCTGTCATTGTGTCACCATACAGAAAGGGAAATTGTACATGCCATGCTGATCCCTGAGTAAAATCATACACTGGTATGGCATTTGTGGGTTTTTTTAAAGACTCAGGGTTTTTTTTGCATTTGCAGGTTTTTAAGTCTTTGCTTGTTATCAGTTTTAATGTTTGGATATTGACTCCTTGAATGTTTGGTTTAAATGCTTTCTGGATTTTATGCCTAGTAGTCAGGCGAATCTAGTTAGGACTTTTAGCAGCATTGGTTTGATTCAGACACAAAATTTCCATCCCTGTTGGGACTTAATTCCTAAATAATTTCCACTTTACTTGTGAAACTGCTGATAGAGTAGCAATTGGACCTCTGTAATGAATTTCACGCTCAACAGACCCAATGATCCACATGAAGTTTTGTCACTGCATCTACAGATGGGGACTTAATATGAATCTCAGCTGGTGCCAGACTTGTGCCCTGGTTTTTGCAGCTGCCCTGTGCAGGCAATCTGATCAAGAGCCCCAGTCTTCCCTTGCAAACAGCTGTGTCAGTTTAGAAACAACCAGAGAGCATGTCACCCTTCTGCTAGGGAAGAGGCTATGGCAGGGGTAGAAGCACTTGCATCAGCCTGAGTCTTAGTTTGAGCATCAGTGCTAAGGAATTTGCTCTTCCTTAGGGGTCTGTATGGCCTTAGTTGGTAAATTCTTGCAGCCTGTGCCATAGTTTGCTGAAGGAAAGGTGGCTGAGGTGTGCCTACAGTTCTGCAGTCACATTTCCCAGTTACCGAATAGGCATGGCTCAAGGGAAAGTGCTCAGCAGCTTTGTGTGGGAAGAGCAAAGAGAACCCAGGCATCCCCTGTCACCAGCCAGCATCTTACTCACTGCTTGTGTGTTCACCTTCTGTCTTACAGCGTGGGTTTGGGTTCAACTCAGATGCATCTGCCCATGCAGATAATTAGGCTTTCACTGATGACTCTTAGTGCAGAAAAGGCCAGCTCAGGTGATTTGAAATGTTTGCTCTTGGTGCCCTCTTTCAGCATCAGTGTCTTTGTTTGATGTGGGAGAAGGGTGCACTCCTCTGTCAGAGGGTGCAGTATGTTATGTGCAGTGGTTACGTGTAACAGCACTGAAAACAAACAAACAGCAGAAAGGTGATTCATTGTATGGCAGCTTTGGTCTGCCACAGTAACTGCTGTTCTGGTCAAGCAGCAAGAAGGGAGAAACCCAGACACAACCCAGCCACAACAACTTGTTTTGTGGTAGACTCCCCTGTCCTGCTCAAAAATGAAGGGACAACAAGACTGTGCCACCACGCGTCTAAAATACGTGCTGGTGTTGTGCACTTGTATGGCCACTTACAAACTTCACATTTGCACAGTTTCCAGATAAAAAGTCATTTTGAAACAGAAGTTCAGGGGGATTTGCTGCTGAGAACTAATGTTTGCAAAGCTTTCAGTTGGACAGAAGGGAGGTTTCCTTATCAGGCATATTTATTGACACTGGTTCCATGCTCTTCACAGCATGAAAAAGGAGCTTGAAAATGTAGCTCTCCTCTGAAAAATGACATTGCAGAAATGCATTACAGTATGGACCTTGACTACTGCCTCCAGAATTCCTGGATGAAATGAGCTGTATTTATAATTAAATGTCTGTGGGATTGTTGTTTTGGCTTGATTAGTCTTACTGACAGCTCTCAAATGGGAAAGTCAAGCTGGTGTTCCTCTTGGGCTTACTATTTGTAGACAGGAAATCTGAGAGGGACTCAGCCTGAGAGTTATGGTTGTTACTTAAAATAGGTTTTAAACGGGTAATATAATCCAATTTTTGTCAAAATTTTGTCGCTAATCAATCAGAAATATCCCACACAATTAATTTTCTGCATCTTTGAACCAAGTAATGTCAGTTTGATCCAGTATCTTTTCCTGTATTTTGATTGGAAGCCTTCTGTCCTTACCAAAAATTTCCATTGTTAATCTTATTTTTCAGTGTTGATGAATATTTAACTAAAGCTAAATATGAGAGAAAGAGAGAGAAAAATCTGTGCATGCTTCATGCAACAGCTCAATAATTAAATACTGGGTTTTAGCTGTCATTGATATCCTAACAGAGAGATTCTCTATTTTTGCACAAGACCGATGAGGGTCCAAGAGTTGTTCAGGTTGGGGCCAAGGATCTGTAAGTTTGGTCAACAAGAGCTGCACATTTTTGTCACATTTTCACACTACTGCATGAAAAATTCAGGCTCAGCAGCTGGTGAATTGAAAATCCTTGCTTGCCCAACTGCTGACTAAATCTTGAAATAAGAACAGAAATTACACCTTGCTATGGTCATGAAGAAGCAGCTAGGGCTACTTACTGTGATATACCCTGCACCTGATTCACATCTGCACAAATGAGAAGAGAAAATAGCAGGCCAACAACTATGAGCTCTTTTATCTTCTCTTCATCTTCAGATGTCTATATTCTGAAGCATTAGTAGTTCTGCACAGGTATGTTTTACAGCTAGTGAACCATATTTTTAAGGCTGTGAAAGAAAATAGAAAATATTATCAGTGCTTGTCACTATCACTATTTGTAATTATCTTTAGATATGTCCTCTTCTTTTTTTTTTTTTTTCTTTTTTTTTCCCTTAAAAGATTTCTTGTTTGTTCCTTTCTGCAGATCTTACTCATAGAGGAAATCTGATCTGCTGCAGCACGGAAACATCAGCAGTGAGATGGCGAGACAAATTCCTTAGGGAGCTGCTTGTAAGTCTGGGCAACATTTAAGATGAAAAGTTTTGCATTTTCTTTGGCAGGATGTTGCATGCAGAGTTTAGCTGTATGAGGCAATTGCTGAGGCAATAAGGGAATATTCAGGAACACAAGCTTTGAGTAGGTGAGTAAGCACAAAGGCAGAAATAATCTTGCTAGGATTTTTTCTTTCTTCCCTCACCTTCTAAAGCATGATTGGTCTTTGAGACTCACTAAATCATGAACAATTGAAATCCTGGTCTCCAGAATCCTGGATACACTGAATAGACCCCACTTTGAGGGTACAATCATTCAGCAGTCGAAAGCTGTGAGAAAAAGCCTTTTGTACTTTTGTTGCTTCACCTCGAGACAGTCAAGCAGTGCAGGGATCAAAGGGAAATCCCCCTGGAACACAGGCAGTGGTGAGAGATAGGGTGGGAAACTGTGGATAAGTCAGCAGTGAAATGGTGAGGATGAGACCAAAGTACTATCAGACCAAAAAACTGATAGTACAAACTTGGGGTAGATGAGGACAGAGGGTGGGATCTGGAGAGCAGTTAACAGGAGGAAGAGAGACTTTGGGTTACATGCTGATCATGATCAAAGTGGATTTGTAGAGTACAGCAAGGTGTGATTCTTTCAGGTCTTTCCCCCAAACACTCTGGAGATACCCCTGAAATATCCAGGTCTCAGAAACATGGAAGTAAATCTTGGAGGCAGCACAGGTGTGTCTGCACCCTCTAGTGGGCTACAGAAAATTATTTTACCCAGCAGAAAATTACATTACACAGAATATGCTTTTACCCAGCAGTTACTTTCCACTTAATTTGCTAGGACCAGTCATATCCTGATGTTTAGCATATTTGACACACATGTAATAACTGTTTTCAGCCTCTATAACATGATGGCTGCATCCAAACTTCTTTTTCTGGGATGGTCCTGAAAGATACAAGAAGTTGATTGTGGCTCAGAGTTGTTTGAGGCAGCATTAGCTGATGTGAAACAAAACCATGTCAGAACTGTAACAGCCCAGCAGTTGAATTTTGTGATCTGAGCACTGTTTTGACAGTGTTAAATTTACTAATATTTACATGCTTTACATGTAGTAAAATCTTCCTTGTGCAGGTTGTATACTCCTCAGAGTCCTAAGGGTAAATATTACAGAATAATAACTCAGCACAAAAAAAATCAATGAACAACCTGTTTAGGGGGAGACCATTTCCTGTCTCATTGCTCAGCTCTCATCTACTTGCTGCTGGAGGACATATTCTGACTGAGATGTAGAACTACAGGAAAAAGCAAAGCAGCTTTGTGATTTTAGTGACTGTGTAATGCTCTGGGAAATATGATTCTGCCACTAATTCTACCTGGGAGTAGATGCAGATAAAAGCTTTTGTGATGGTCACAAAAAGGTCACCTTTTTAAGAAAAGGATACATGTGAAATGCCTGAAGTGGAGCTAGGATGGAACTTCAGAGCTTCAGCTCTGAACAGGGAAAATTCTGATGCAGCCTCTGACTTCTGGGGGATTATACCGTAGTAGTTGCTTCTTACAACACAAGATAGCAATATTTAAGATACTTAGAAAAATAGAGAAGATACCCATTAGCAATTATAAGAACAAATGGATTTTTGCAGGACTGAGAAAGCTGGTCTGGTGCCACCAAGGAGAACGCTTAAAGAAAGTCAGTGAAACACTTTTTTCTTTACATATGCAGGTACTTGCTTTTAAAAAGGTCAAAGAGTAGGAAATAGTGTAACTCCTCCTCTAGAGCATGCTCCTAGGAGAAAGAGTGTGCACATTCAACTTTGTTCTTTGGAAAGTATTTAAAGTCTTATCCACCTCCCTCCTAGGTAGTATGCTAAACCTATGGACTGGGCAGAATTGCACCCAACCAGTAGAAGCTGGAACAGCAAGCAAAAGAGGATAAAAGAGGTCAGAAGCCTGAAATACCATCCAGCTGGAAGGCTAAAGACTTATCTCTGGTCTTGTCTTCAGAGACAGTTTCACAGTAATCACTGGATAACTCCAAAGACCAAACTAAAGCTAGATTCCAGGCCATGTGCACTTACTCGATGGCTGCCTTTAGAATCTCTTGCCCTCCTTCATGGTGTTTTCATCTTTTCCTGAGTTGTTGTGTTAATAATTTTTTAGTGTGCATCTCTGATGTGAAAGATGGGTGGTAACCAGAAGCTTTGTGGCTAAAGCAATCTCCAGCTCAGATAATCTAACTCCCATGGTCAGACTTGGAGGGCAGCTTAAGGCATCTATTTGCTGAAATTAGCCACTGCATTATTGTTCAGACAGGGAAGGGAAGCATTTTTCTTCTATCAACCATCTTAAAAAATTGTAGTAAATTATATTTGGGGCCCAGAAAGAGAAGGCAACAGAGAATTTTAACAAAAGGAACTTTGGCAAAGAGGTTCAAGGTCTCCCTGTATTTTCCCTGTGAGAGTATGATGTGTGAGAATTACTATTTTTACCCCCAAAATTTCATGTTTTTATGGCTTATTCTCTGTCCTCACCGGATGATCTATATGTGTGGCATGTGAAGTGTGCTGACTTAACACTGTTCCTTATAATTTTTCTGACTATTTCAGATCCCATTCTGAGACACCAAAGCCTTCACTGGTGCCTTCATCCTTCCACCTATGTGATGCTTATGTTACAGAGCTTGAAATTCTGTTTCAAATCTGGTTTCAAGGGGTTAAGCTTTCAGAAACACCAAGTCTGAGTTCCTAATTTTCAAATGCTTATTAAAAGATAACTAGACTTGCAGAGGGTATTGAGTACTCACAAATCCAGGTATGGTCAATAGAAATGTGGTTTGGAACAGTAACATTTTATTTAATGCCAAATGCTCTTAGAAATCAGGTCCTGCTCCTAGAAATCAGGCCCTTCATTCCTCACATTCCTCTTTGCAGTATGGGGTTAAATAATACTTATATTAGAGGAAGGCTGCAAATAAGAAATTTGTAGGTGTTTCTGAAGCACTTTGATGCTATAACACTGGATGTCATAAAAATGCCCAAAAATAGTTTATTCAGTATTTAGGACAAGAATTTGAACGGGGCATTTTACATAGGGCATAGCGTCATTTATTGAACAATCCGAAGAAAAATTTTTCTGATAGGGTCTTTGGAAAATTGCTGGGAAGGCATTGGTTCAACAGAAATCAAGTGGAGAAAGACAAGCTTAAACATGTCCATTTTCAAGCTTGTGACCTGTACAGTTTATTGGCAACTGATTGAGTTCAGTTAGAGATAGAGAATCTTGGCTGATTTCCTGTCTTCAGCCTGTTGACTTACACTTCACTAGTAGGATCATTCAGCTAAAAAGCAACCAGGACAACCTGCTGGTGAAATTCTGGCTCTCAAGATCTTCAGCTGTTTATTTATTCAGGCTGCCAGAACAGTAACCTTCCTGAGATGAATAGGCATTGTGAGCATATCTGTTGTAGTGCGTTTTTAAGTTTCTCTTATGTTCTCCCATTTTATGTATTGTTCCCCCTTTGTACCTTGTAAAATGGTTCTTCCCTCCCCAGTTTTCCCGCCACAGCTCTCCTGACAGTTATGTTACTATGGTTACCCCTGCCCCCTTCAGTTGTCAATCGCTCAAGTTATGTAACTTTCCCCGCCCCTATTCTACCATATAAGTAAGCTTTTCCTCCTCCCTGGGCCCAGTCAATCACTCCCCACTCCTCCCAGCTTTCGAGAACCTTCTTCTCTCTGGGGGTTGTGGTTGGCTGGGGTCCCGGGGCTCCTCCTTAACTTTGTGTTTATTGGATATGTTTGTTTGTCAGTTATGTTATGCACCTCCCTATATGTTCTCCTATTGGCTAGCTGGGCTTCCCTCCCTTCTCCACCCCTTACCTTTAAAACCTTGCCTCTCCCCCTTGCTCGAGGCCATTTGCTGGTCGGTGCCCTCCCTCAGTTGGTACCTGCCTTCCTTCAATAAACCGACGTTAATCCTCAGCAAGTGGTCACTCCCTTTCCTCGTTTCGTGCAGCGCATATAATCCAGTCCGCGATCCAGCCCAGCCCGAGGCCACGACGCCAAGGGGGCTTGGCCTCAGATGCAGTGGGGGCGTCGGCCGTTACCCCTCTAGCTAGCCGGACTTTGGGCCTCATACGCCCTCGCGCACATCTCAACATGGAAGGAGAATACACGACATTTTCATAAGGGACTTCTCTTCCCCTCAGTCACGTTTCTGCAAAGCTGCTGATCTCAGTTACACAGTGTTTAAACCCTCAGTGGACAGATCAGAGCTGCTGGGGTCTTTACAAATACATAGTTAGTCAAAAAGTTTGCAACGTATCCGTGACTGCAGCTAACAGAAGCTTGCTGCTAGCGCATGAATGTGAGACTGAGTTAAACCAGAAGCAAGACAAACACTGCCTTGCACATTGCATACATCTCCTTATCAGCCTGATTTGTGACCTAAATCTGTATATCCCTGTCACAGAAAATCTCTGGAACCCAGTCTTTCACATGAAGATGTGCCTTCTTGGTCACCCATTTTTCCTGTGGGGCATAAATATGTCTTTAACACCTCTAAGAGAATGAAGAATGAAGCTTCCTGTTAGGTGTCTGGCTTTTACAAGCTCAGCAATTCTCAGCACTGCAGATACATAATCTTAAAATCTTTATCCAGTGTTGATGGATAAAATAGCCTCACAAACTCATGACTGAGGTTTTTAATGGTGGAATGCATGTTAAATGTTTGACATTTAAAACCATATGCACTTGTGAAAAAAAACTTTCAGCTTTTTAAATGAAATGTTTTCTACCAATACCTCTTTGAGAAACAGGACATGGCACAGTTTTACGTGTTATAGTAAGCTGATAGGTTTGCTCAACTCACATGTCTGTTCTGCTAAAGTTTGTGGGTTGAGTATATAATTATCCCCTCATGAGAGGGGAAGAGATCAGAGCCAGAATCTACATCGTTAACAATTATGATTGATCTACCCTAGGCTTGGAGATGTTTACACTGAGTGGGGTAGATTCTCAGCACTTCCCAGTTTTTGTTGCTGCAGTACTGCAAAAAACAACTGCAAACTCTCCCAGCATGCCTGGGAATCACTTTGTTAAATGTGGAGCACCAGCATGTGGAAAGACTTTTGCTGTGTCAGTTAGCAGGGGAGAGCAGAGAGAGAAAGGAATCAATCATATTAGAGAAAAATCAGTTCCTTCGGTTGTGCCTGTTTTTCTGGCTGCCTTCAACTTGTGTTTGGGACTACTGTAGTCATGAGTGTAGAAGGAAAAAGAGGTGGTCAGAAACAGAATCCTTTAGGTTGGAGAAGACCCTCAAAGTCATCGAGTCCAACCCTTAACCCAGCACTGCCAAGTCTGCCACTAAGCCATGTCCTGAAGTGTCACATCCACACATCATTTAATTACCTCCAGGAATGGTGACTCCACCATTTCCCTGGGCAGCTTGTTCCAATGCCTGGCAACCTTTTCTGTGAAGAAATTTTCCTATTATTCAGTCTAAATCTCCCCTGGGTTTACAGGTCAACCTGAGTCCATTTCCTTTTTTCCTACAGTTGTTACTTGGGAGAAGAGAGGAACCCCCACCCAGCTCCAACCTCCTTTCAGGTGCTTGTAGAGAGTGATAAGGTCTCCTCTTTCCTTCAGACTCAACATGCCCAGCACGCCCAGCTGTTCTTGTGCTCCAGGCTCCATTGTCCTTCTCTGTACATTCTCCAGCACCTCAATGTCTTTCTTGCTGTAAAAGGGCCGCAAAACTGAAAATCTTTGCCATCTTCAAAAGTGCACGTGGAGATCTGACTTTCTCAAGTTTGAAATAAAAACTTCAGTGTTGCAGTTTGCCATTGCCAACGATTTTGTTGTTCACACTAATGTGCTACAGGAGCTGTAAATGCTCCCCTGTCCATACCTGCGACAGCAAAGTAAAAAAGTTCACACTCTGCATGTATCATCAGCTTAAACTTTTCTAGTAAATCCAAAGCAAATGAGTAGGGGTATGTTCACAAAGAACCAGCCAGAAATTTAAAGTGTGCCAAGTATTAGAAATAAAGCCATGCTTATATATTAAAGATATGTTGGTGTCCAGCTATGGGCCCAAGAGGACTGAATGCTAGATGCTTTCACTTCCTTCAATGGAAGATAAATATATGGTTCATTCATAAACTAGGTCTGTCACATGTTGGGTCAAGCAGGATTTGGTGTAGGATTTGCAGGCTGATATTTGTATCCACAAGAAATACTTTGTCTTCTATTCTGAGCTGCATTTTTCTTGTTCTGACCCCAGACCGAAAAAAGGGCTAAGTGAAAGGCATTTTGAACAGTTAGGATGAGACAATGATACTGCCCTGCAAGGGGAGATAACACCAACATGTGTGGATTCACTGGCTCTGGAAACAGTAGAAAACACTGGTCTGTTTTCTTACTATGACTTACAGTGAAATAATATGTAATGAATATTATCCTTATTTGCATTGCACACATCTGCAAACTTCTCCTGAGTTATTATGGCCATTACACACAGAAAACCATAATCAGGGAAAGGAGCTAAAAAAAATTAGGTGGAATTATAATGTCTGAATTATAATGTCTGAATTCCAGGCTTTCATCCAGCCAATTCACATTTTTGAGAAAAAAGAGAGAGGAGAAATATAGGCTCATATATATAGGCCAAAGATCCTTTTCAAACAAAGCTGGACAGCAGCTGGGCTCAGTGTCACTCTGGGTTTTATTTACATTCTTGTTTCTATGCTAAGGATTAAGTGAACAAATGTGTGATACCTGTTCTGGCTGACAGTTGCCCAGGTCATTCCCATCTGGATTGTCCTGTATTACATCCTTCCCCTACAGATGAGGCTACATGCTCACCCACAGGCTTCATTTGTCTGGTAAGAAAGTACACTGAAATATCAGTGTGTTTCACTTCTAGTCCAAGCAGCCCAGTTGGTTTCTGTGAATAGCATTCATTGACTGACTCAGAGAAAGAATTGCCTGGCCCAGCATCTCAGTGAAGGCTCTCTCTGTTATCTGCAGTGTGCTCCACTGAGCCCTAGCCCTCAGCATCCATTTCTGCAGCCCAGTGTCACTGTGCCCCTTCACTTTCTTCTGGGAGGGAGTCAATAGGTTCAGGCTGAGCTTTCTGCATAGACATTATTGTCTCAGTGCTCTCCTCCTCCTCCTCCTCCAGAGAAATGTGCTGTAGAGACTTGTGGGGGTTTATTTCCTTTTTTCAGATCTGAGCCAAAGCTTAAGTCTCTTGATGTGTTGCCATCAAAGGCATCAAAGATAAATAACTCGCAGTAGTGCTGGTAAATAAATATCTTGCAGACTGTTACTCACTGCCTTACTGTTTCATGCAGAGTTAAATGAGATTATATAGAGGCAGAAGGTTAAGCTTGCAGTAATTAAACTTCTAAATACTTTTGAACATCAAAATGAAATGTTTTCAATTTTATCTATTTATTTTGTATTTATTTTATTCACATTTATTTCACTTATGAAATTAATTAATCCTAAACCATCCTTAATCTAAATCCTTTCCATAACAACTCACAGTGGTGAGAAATTATGTCAGATTTTGGCAAGGCCCTACATACAGACAATTGCAAATGATAGCACTTTTTTGAATACATCTGCAACATGTCTTATGCATATGTTAGGGCAACAAAGATTGTGTTGCTGCTGAATCACTACTGTTGATCATGGTATAACAAGAGTATTTCCCCAGTGAAGAAATAGCAAAATATAGTACAATTTTTTAAAAGCCAACAGAGCATTCTCAGATCATAATTACAGAGTATGTAAATGCTCTTTGCAAATCAGTTTGTATATATCTTTTTGACACTGACAGTCTCGGTGTCCTTTGTGGTAAACATCACAAAGGATTTTAATGTGCTTGTTCTGTTTAATATACTTTTGATCCACTCATTCTTAAATTAAATAACTAGATAGAAAAAATTGTGCTACTCTACACTGAAATGGGTTAGAAACCAGCCTCTCTTCTCCTTATTAGAAATAATCCCTTCACTTCATGTTTTGGTCTGGTGGGTAAGAAAACTGCTTGTTTTTTTGGCTAAAAGTGTGGTGTTTCCAATTCTGAACTTCTCATTGCAGTTACCACTAGTTATGAACACCCACATCCCCAGGAAAAAAAAAATAAAAACACCTAGTTTGGGGCTCTTCTGTGTTGTTTATATACCGTTTAAATGTTATCAAGTATTTCTTAACCTTTCTCTTTGCTTAAAAGCAGATTGTTTCAACCACTACTTCCTTATTTCTCCTCCCTTCCTCTTAACTCTTTAATAGAGGATCTCTACATGTGCTTTTCTTCTTCATTTCCAGTCTATGAATAAATTGATCTGTGCATCCTGCCAACCAACTGGGATTATGAAAGCCAAGCAAACTTTAGGGTAGCTTTTTGTCAGAACAGCAAGATAGAGTTGAAGAGTTTGCTGGGAGTGGGGGGAGAGGTGGTGTCAGTCTTTCACCACTGAAAAACTTGTCGTTTTCCCATTCATCCTTCTGACAGTTTTATTTTGACAGCCTGCATCACAGATAGCATCGTATTGTCACCACACAATGCTGAAAATTACTTGATCATCTGCTGCTTTCCTCAAACCTTGTCCTTCACAGTGATGCACCCCCATAGGCACTGATAGGAATTGGTCATGCCAGCAATGACAGGATGTCACAAGAGATAGCTGCGGTCTCGTGCTGGCACAAGAAGGTGTGTGTGATCTTCTCCATGTATGTCCTTGTTCTGTTAAAAAAACACTGGGTTGGTCTTTGCTCTGAGGCCAGCCTGAGCCTTGTTGTAGCTCCATGAGCACAGCTTTCATTCTCACTGGAGTCCTTTTCTCTGGCCTGGCTTCCTAGGTATTTCCCTGTGTAATTGCCACTCTTGGCAGAAAATGGAGTCAGTGTAAGTATGGGATCTTTCTACTGCTCTTCTCCCATTCCAGCCAGGAAGAGGGGATGTGTAAAGGATCTTAGCAAGGTGTAGAGCAAGTAGATACCTATACCCCTGTAGGCTGAACTCATCATCATGAGATCATCCATCTAAACAACGCAGGAAGTCAGGAATTTTTGTTCAACTGGAAACAACTCTACTTCACCCCTGTCTGTCACAGGGGGACAAGATACATGAACACTCAGCCAGGTGATTTGCAGTGAAAGCATCACACACACCTACCAAACTCACCCTCACACCCTTCCACAAGCACCTTATTTCTGCCTGGGGAGTGGTGCAAAAATGTGCAGTTGAACTAGGTAGCTTTTCTATGCTGAATGTCTTTCCTAGTCTGCTGGGACAGGATATCTGTTCTCAAAGAGTTTAGCAAGACATTTTAACTCCATGATCTAGAAGACTGATTGAGTGGCAGTACATTCTGGAAGATCCGCCAGTGTTCTTGAACTAGAGAAATGCAATTGGCACTGCAATAAAAGCAGAAAAAGTAAGTATTTTTATTTGACTGCCTCTGATTCTTACAATAGAGGATGAGGACTGTCCATCCACTGTGGCACTATGCTCACCAATGGATGATTTAGGTAGGAGCATAAGAGATTCTTTGCAAAAGGAGCATAATCCCAGGAAGCAGAGCAAAGCAAATGTGCATTTGTGACTCACATTATATGCCTAGCATCAGGCCTCTGCTGTTCATGTGCCTTGACCTACTTGCTGGGATCCACTGAAACCCAACACTGAAGGAGAAAATTTCCATCACAGGTGGAATTTCCAATTTCTGATGTTTATTCTAGCACTGAAAAAGGCTTTAGGAACCTAAATACTCTTTTGTTGTCACTCAGTACTGAGTCTCAAGACTGAGGTCTTCAGCTGCTCAGCTTTTGCTAAAGGTGCTATTATAAAAACTATGAATCCCAAGCGTTAAGTTCTTGGAAGCCCATATATCCTAATACCCAGCTCAGGCTGCAGGCCTGAAATCACAGTTGTTGAGTGGGAGGAAGACTGTTCCTTGTGCTGCATCAGTTTGGGAACCTAGTAAACCATAAACTGCCAAAACACTTATTGGACTACATCCTCCATGGGATACAGAAGGAAGCGAGATGTCAATGCCATGTGTCCTTTAGTGCTGTGGATACTTAGGGCACTCCCTACAGACTATGGATGTTTACCTGGCCTAATTGGAGCCAAGCTTTCTTGTAGAAATGCATTAATCATAATGTTATTTATCTACAAGTTGTCTTTACTCCTGCAGCTGAATTTGTTCCAGGTTGCATGCTAGAGAGGAGAAGACATCCAAAATGCAGTTCCTATTTCAATGTAATTTATATATTTTCTGTGAATCAACTAACAGAAAATCCTATTGCTTGATGGGGGGGTGGGGGGAGTAGATTTAAATCTCCTCACTCTGATGAGAGAAATAAATTCATATCTCCCACTTCCCCATTGTGTGACATTTAGGAAGTGTGAATAGTACTCTTTTGGCTGGTATGGATACTTCTGGGTTTTATGAGATAAGACAGAGGCAAACATCTCACTGCAGCAGAAATTTCAGGGGTAATGCATGGTTTCATCTAGAGATATCCTTGAAATCCTCCACAAAGGGTGTGGAGGGTTTCACACACTTCCTCTGAAGTTTTCTCAGAGACTAAGGTGTTTCTGTCTAGCTTTCTTGCCGCTCAGTGTCCTGATTTTCTGTATTTCATGGTAAAATGCCTAATAATGAGCTGATGAGGTAGGGACAGGGCCATGGAAACTCATCACCTCAGACAGGGCCATGGAAACTCCTTGGCAGGCAGGTGTGAAAACTTACATTTCTACAACCCAAGGCAGAGTAGGTATTGGATGGTGGTGCACTGGGCTCTCTCTGTGGGTTTAGATTCTGTCTTAACTCCTCTAGGTGCTTGCTGCTCTCCTGTGTCTCTCTTTTTTTCTTTCTTTTTTTTTCTTTTGTGATTGAGCAAATCTAACCACAATCTCTTCTTACACCCAGTTTCTAAAGAAATTCTTTTTCCTGGTTTTCAGCTTTTTCAGCTGAACTGTTGCTTCAGTAATAACAAGAACGAGACATCAGAAATCCAGTAAACAAAATAATACATTGATTCTATAATATGAGGCATTCAGTCATTTGAGAACCAGAGAATCTTACAGTACCCTGCAGTTTATGGAGATTTTTCCTCTTAGAGTATTATTATTATAATTCATGCAAAAAAAATTCCACTAGCTCTAAAGAAATACTTATTTTATTTTGATAATTGATTTAGGAAGTCTCATTATATCATCAGTTAAAGTTCAAGGAAGTGCTCAATTTCAAAAGCCACTTTAAATGTTCTCCTTACAACTCTTGTAGCATTTTCAAAGCAAGACACTAATATGCCTTGAGACATCAGCAGCAAGGTAACTGAGTTGTGCAAAAAATATTAGTGTTATTTAAAGAAAAAATTATATGAGATTAGGAAAGTGACTTTTCAGAAGGCATTGAGCAAGTGAGAGAGAGCACTGGAATTTAAAATGTTCTCCTATCATCCCCAAGAACACACCTACAGTCTTGCCAACTCTTGCCAATCCAGGCAGCCCTCAGAAGAGACATGATTCTTAATCATCTACCTCTCGAAATTGCAAGGAGGTTTTTTCACAAAGAGATGTAAAGAAGCCATTAACATTTTCATCTCCTTATTGACATGGCTCTCTGCAGGAACGATAATGAGGAAGCTCACTGTGAGTGCTGCCTTCGGTCCACTTCATCCCAGCACTTTAGAAGTGGTTTTAGAGTGCCAGATCACTTTACACAGTTCAGTAAGGAGGCTCCCGACTCTAATCTAGAAATTCATATTGCTTTGGATATTGTGGCATTGTGGGAAGGCCACTGACATACTGGTCAAAGTATTGTTACTACATTCTCATTGACAGTTTTGGCAGGAGACAAACTCTGTTGCTTGTGTTTGCTTTTGCAGAAGCATACAGGGAAACTAGTCAGGAATGCCACTGCTAAGGGACTGATTCATAAAATATTTGGATGCCTTCTGAGGACTTAAGGCAAAATTAGTTTATTTTCCAAATATTGCTTTGCATCAGGTGTATAAAGAAATGGGAAAAAAAACCCCAGAAAAAACTATATTAATGTAAATGGCAATGGCAAGGAGTTGGCATGTGATGCGACCTAAAAATAGCGGACTTATATAAACACTTGTTCAGACTAAAAAGTACTCTGTCTTGTGATTGAAGTGACCATTTCAAAATATTTCCTGTTGTGATTGTATAACCTTTAAAAGAAAGGATAAGTTTGAACTGGTGAATGGCTAGGTCTTCTCTTTCTGCTGATCTTGGTAAAGGGATTTCTTTAACATTAAAGAAGCAAGTAAACAAAACTAAAAGACAAGCCTTGAGGGCTTTGTGTAGGTTAGTTTACATCATGCTGTAACAGAATGCTCTAAAAACTATCAACCTACACAGTACAAACACAAGTAACTTTTATATGTAGTTAATAGTACATCTAAGAAGCATCTATAGAGATGGTGTGGGAGTGAAGGGAGGGCTGAACTGAGGAAACTGCTTTTGAAAGTTGTTTTTTTGTGTGTGCAATTTTTTTAAAAGAATTTCAGAGAATGGAAAGAGGAACCTACACTGAGAAGCTAGGCCCAACTTGTCAAAAACTTTCCCCACAGCGTGTGGTGAAACATCTTTTATCACTGCACTCTTATCTTTAGTGTGTTGGCACTATGGTTTGCTCACCTGCACGGACAGATGGATGGATGGGGCTAGAAGGGATTCTGAGAATTTATTTTGTTTTTCCAGGCTCTTTTTATGAAAATTTAATGCACAGCCTTTATTAAACCACAATCCTCAAGAAAATGGATCTATTTTAAAGCTTAAAACTCCTTTCCTTTTCTTTCTCTCTCTTTATCTGTATATTTGTATGATGATTAGGCAATATAAGAGAAAGAAACACACAGAGAAGAAGAAATGAAACAAAAGTTGCTCTCCTGAAAAGTATTGCCTTTGGCTTTTATAAAAGTCTTTCTCAGATGTTGAAATAAAAAGTACTCAGGTCTGTTTCTTTCAGTTCCCTGAAAAAGCTTCCAAACACTGGCATTTTCCTTCATTTGCTTGCCAAACCACATTAAACCCTGCCACAGTGCTCAGTGGCTGTCACAAGCACGGGTGACTTCATGTGTCATGCCCCACCAGGCTCCCCTCTGCTGAGCTGATGCCACACAGAGATGCTGGCTGGATGCCACGTGCACATGCAGAAAGTGGGGGGCCAAGGTCCCAGGGGACTTCTGCAGGGCTGGGGAGAACATGGAGTCTTGGCAGCTCTGTGGGAAACCCCCATGAGGGCTCTGAGACCCCGAACTTCTCAAGAGCAAGCATGAGCAATGAGTCCCAAAGCAGAGCTGGGAACTAAGCAATAGTAAAAAATAGATAACCTCCGCTGTTCTCAGAAAGAGAAGTGAAAAAGTAGTTGGCACTGATGTTTCTTCAGCTCACTGATGTGAGCTGGGGAGCAGGCTGCATTTTCAAAAGGCCTATCCTGTCTCTACTCCCAGGTAGCTGAGGGCATCCTTGGAGTTTCAGAAGAGAAGGTGGCTGCTGTGGTGGCTGGGATCACACCTCAGCCACTGCCAAAGCATCAAGGATCTGCCAGCAAAGGAGCTTCCAGCAGCAATTCTCCTTCACGATCTGTGGCACCACAACAGAGTGAAAAAGAGAACCAAAACCTTCTGATAGGGAAGCCCTCATGAGAGTACAGGTTTCAAGATTGCCATTTGCTAAAAATTCTCAGTTAAAGAGTTCAAGTTGTAGAAATTTATCTGCAATAGTCTATAGGCCAAAGCTCTTTGGTGCTTTGATTGGGAAGGGGAGACCCCAGGTGAGTGCTTCTGCTGCTGTGGACACTCAGGATGGCCAAGGCCTGAGCTGAAAGCTGCTAATCCTCATCTTGTGAGGACCTCCTCACTGGGTCTTGAACAGCTAATTTCCACAAGGAATTATATTTGATGTGCCTGAAGACACACATTGCCAGAGTGCATTTTCCTTGTTTGCTTAGGGGTACTTGAAAGGTTTTGTTATTTCTATATTGTTTGCTCTCACAGCTGGTTTTTCTATCCCAAGCGCATTGCTACCACATTTACCATCCTTGTCATGTTATTAATGATGCAGTCCTCCAGTCACAGCCTTCAGCCCATGGAAATTCTGACTTCTGCAACAATCCTGAAGCAACATGGCCCATTTTGGCAGCGCTGTATCAGTGTGCGTCTTGGCCATACCATTCCTAACAGTCACTTTCTGTCATCAGACTTCTCAGATGCCTAAATTAGGTCAGATTCCCAGCTGAAAACCAGGGCAATCAGCCTCAGCATATTTTTACACTTTTAATTTAACTGGTTTTTTATGCATCTCGGTTTTTTTGTGGCTCACTGTTTTATGTGATGTGCTTCACACACTTCACACGTAGCAACTGTTTGTCTGGTTCCTTCCTGGACTTTATTAACACCTTTCCTGCCATTTTTACTAAGATTGCAGGGGATTTAATAACATTCCCACCACTAAATATGTGTCATCCTGAACTGTACACTTTTCTGTGCCACTTGACTCTCTCTAATTTTTAGTTTAAAAGCTATAACATTAATTTTCAGTAACAGAAATTGCCCCATTTTAGTTTAGGTCAAACCATATTTTCTTGATGGCACCATCTGCACCAAACATTTCCTTTATTCTTAAGTGCATCTATATCATTTTTCTATGCATCTGCTTTCAAGTTGCACACTAAAAGTTCAGGAATGTGATAATATTTCAGAGCACATCACTTAGAGATCTCTAGGGCTCTTAAACAGCCCAAATTTTGTCTCCAAAGAACTCTCTCCTAGTGCTCTAGTGTTATATGTATCTTATTGAAGCATAACTGTACCAGTCATCAAAATTGCCTTAGAGCAGAGTCTAGTTGGGGTGTTTGATGGTGATACAGAACTGTGAGGAGTGGCTGATAACACCAGGGTGCTGAGCTGTCAGCCTGCAAGACCTGGATGGCTCCCCACACAAACCAGGGGCAGAACACTTGACTTCTGCCTGTGATTATTTCATAGGAATAATTCATTATAATCATATATCTGACCATTGTTGGGGCACTTACATGCTTCTCCAAGCAATAAGAGTGTGTTACACAGGGATAGAATCCAATTTCTCTCTTATTTATGTGTTTAAGTTAACTAAGTGCAAAGAGGGTGGGAGAGAAGACCAAACCCTGAATACCATGGCACTTGCAGCCAGGTTCAGCTGAAAAGTTGAACTTTGACTTCCTATCTCACCTGTACTTGAGGATATCAAGAGGAATGAAGCAGATGTGGTTTCAGGTGCTATTCCTGTTGTAGCTATTTGTACTAGTGTAGTCCCTAAGATACTGGACTAAAGGCGAAGCTTTTCTCAGAAATATTTTTTCCTTCTTTTTTCCCCATTTTATAATCTCTGCTTCTTGTAAGTAACCAGTCATACCTCTAACTGGTATCAGATTGCCAAGCTGAGGAGAAGTCAAGAAAAAAAGTGTTAAGTCACAAAGAAAGTAATAATTAGGTTGACTCTTTGCTCTTTCTTTTGTGCATATATGATGCTGCTTTTAAAACTAGGTAATATCTGCTCCTGTAGTCTGTTGTTTCTGAGGCCCCTGTTACCTGTGCACTTTGCCTTTGGGCAGATGAGCTCTGCACTCTTCAGGCACTTGTGAGTCCATGTTGTGCCCTGTGCCAGCCACAAGCAGCACAGCTGCAATTATTGATACTCAACGTAAGCTGTGAGCTTTTGCAGAGAAGCCAATTTTCAGTTCTTTCCACATGTGAACAAAGTGATTTTGCACAAGCTGGAAAACAATGATCTTGCTTCTACCTATGAAGCAAAGAGCTCCGAGGTGCTGTGCATACAATGCACAGAGCTGCCTCAGACTTCTCTGTGAGCTGCATGAATGCCAGACCTACAGGACTGCTCTGAGAGAAATGCTTCCTGGTCATGCCGTTGGGCCTCCAAAGATTATATATCATAATTAAAAGGCAGAATCAGCCATGACTGTAGCTTGAATACTATTGAATGGTGATGATAATTTCTTTAAAAAATGAAGAAACTTTCTCTAGCAGAGAACCACAACTATTTATATGTGACACGAGCAACTGAACGTCACTTTGGAAAAATGCAGCTCATCTGTAGCTCAGTAGTACAATTCAGGGTTCACATTTTGATCTGTGACAATAAGCAGTAAAAGAAACTGGGCAAAGGAAAGAGTTGCAACAGTGCAAGGTTCCTCACGGAGATGACCTGAGGCACGCCCCAACCACCAGTCCCTTCAGGCCAGCTGGAAAGGAAGCATTGTCCAAAGTCCTAGGGAATAAGCTCACCTTTCCCACTGCCTTGGATTGCCTACATTTCTGCCTCCTAGCCCTTTGTCAGCCCAGGCACACATTTCTGCCTGAAATATATGCGGTCACCTATTTTCAGTGGGTATGGACAAGAAGTACAGGAGAATGGCTGAATGCAATATCAGTTCCAGTCATACCAAAGTGCTCCAGCAGCCTGGTTTTGTATCAAAGCCTTCCAGTAAGATGTGCAGCTTGACAGGAAGTGAGGCTCATTCTTTCCGTATATCTAGCTCCTCTTACCCTTTCGGGAGCAGAGAATAAGATATGCAAGAAGCTGCACAGTGCACATCAGTTTAGCTCCTTCAGAGCCCCTGCTCTCAAATTTTTCAGCCAAGACTGTTTTCACTAGCACTGATGGGAGAATCACTCCAAACTGTGATTTGGAAGAGGTTCCAATCACTCCTGACATGAAAATCAGGAGAACATCCAGTCTGCAGGAGTTCACTGCCACAACATTGCAGAAGGCACCTGGGGGGAGAGCAGTGGTCAGTCCATTCCATGGCCTGCCAGTAAGGGCTAAATGTTATGTGCTGAGCAAGTACTGGAGCAGGAGCAGGAGAAAAAATAATTTTTATTCTGAATCCTGAAGTAATGTAAAACTGACTGTAGGCTTTGACACACACAGGTGGAAGAAGATGATTCAGGTAAAACAATGCATTTGATCCTGTTCTGTGCCAATTTATTTTCACACAAAAGCTGACCTGGTCATTTAAAAGTAGAAGCTGGGTGATCCAAATGTGAAAGGGGTCAATTATGTTTTAGTGAACTAGCTCAGATTCTGACAGATTCCAGGCAACTGTGGGCGTCCAGGAAATCAGGATCTGAATCAACAGGATGTTTAAAACAGGCTGGAATCAGCTTCAAACACCTGCATTTACTGTGGAAGTGACTACGTATGCAGATACTGCAGTCACTGGAGATCTGCCCAGTACAGTAAACACTTTCCAACTCACCCTAAAATAGATACTTAGATTTCTCTGGATGATAAATCCATAACTGTAGCAAAGACCAGGCAGGAAAGGCCACCTATACACAAATCCTGCTGTGGAAAGACTTTTGCCTATTCATATAGATCTTAATTAATAGGAGGAACAACTATTCATCCTGTGTTTTTACCAGTCACCAGTTGTTAATGGATCCAGTACTTTTAGGACACATCTATTTATTCAGGGGGTAGAAAAATGAATCTGCTGAGACCAACTAGTCTCAGTGGAAGCAGTGGAAAAAGGCCCATCTGAACGCAGCTTACACTCTCAAACAAGTTATTTGATACACCCCTGCAAATATTACTTACAATTTCTGGCCCAAATATGTTATATGACTGTTCGAATTACTCTACATTGTTTGCTCAAAACATTTCCTAAATATCACACCAAATTATTCTTTCAGGTACTCCAGCAAAAATTCGTGGCCTGTCCTGTTTATGGGCTCAGTCATAAGCAAAATCATTTAACAGCTACAGACTGTCATATCCTTACTGTAAATATGAAAAAAAAACATAATCTGAGGATCTTTTTTTTCTTTTTTTTTTTTTTTTCAATTTTTATCTCTAAAGATAATCTTCAAGAGCACACAGCAACTGTACCTCAATTCCTTTGTGGACTGATCAAGAGAGGAAATACTTGAAGAGAGCTTCACAGAAAAGAGAGGTGAAAAGATAGAAAGTAGAGATTTCAAACAGAAAATATATACACACATATATTTGTGTATAGCATAAAAGCATATGTGCTTTTACATGTGTATACTTACATATATTTGTTTGCTGCAAAATGCCAGTTTGAGCACACAGATTCAGTGTAAGACCACCAAGTTTCTGAGGATTGAGGGATTCTCTGTTAGGAATCTGTCATATATTCTACCACAACTGCCTTGTGCCAATGACTGTTAAATTCTTTTCCTGGAATTTGAGGTTGGAAGGGAAATGATTGATTACACTCTTTCCTCTGACTCTCACAACAGCTCCATGAGGCAATTACTTGTAGAGGGAAGTAGTTGATGACCAGAAGCCATTGTCTGTCAATCCTGGATACAGTCAATATTTAAAACTTAAACTTATAAAGGAAACCAATTCATGAGTTATTTAAATTTCAACTAGGCAAACTTCAGGCAATTTCATCAAAGTTCTACCAGAACATGTGTCTTCATCTTGCCATAAGTCAAGGCCAAGGTACCTGCAGGAGTGCCCTCTGGCACAGGATAACTCCACACTATGCAGGATGTCTGCCAGAGGACTTAAAGGGGGGTTTACAAGCTGATTGTTCATGGCCCTGAACCATCTGACAAACTCTGTGGCACATTTAAGTGAAGGGTCCTTGCCAGGAATCAGCAGTTTCGGGAACCACTTGCATGGCTCTTCCTCCCTGTGCAAGATAGCATGGTTTCACCCAGAGGAAAGTTACCTTGTGCTGTTGGGAAATATGAGTGTGCATATGGGTAGTGATCACAGAGGCCTGTATGTCCTACAGAATGAATGCTTGAGCTGATATGTTGAACTTTTCTGTTGCATTTGCTTTGCTAATCTTTTTTAAAATACCAGTCTTCAAAAAAGCTTTTAAAAGTTTTAAAGGTCTGCTTATGTAGGAAAGATCAACATATATATAATATTCTAGCTATTAGCCCCTAAATTGGAACCTCTTCAAATCCACTTTAGGATACTTACTCTTACTGAAATTTAAACCAGCCTACAAAATTTATCAGTAGTTACACAACTTGGGTTTCAACTGACCTAAGGTTTTGTGCACAACATTTTTATAGGCTTACTTGTGCACTGGTAAATAAAACTGCAAACTGATTTATTTTGTAATCTAAGTAGCACCTGAACTGTAAAATCATACTTCAGATGCTGAGAGGTTTTTGTCAATACTGGCTCACAGACTTACTATTTCCAAGAACCTTACTACTGCAGAAATAAAGTTTTTTAAAGACCACATTGATGAGTTTCGCTCTGAGCCAGCTCATAGACACAGATGACAGTGGCTGTGTTCATGCAAATCTTACCTAAATTAGGGTGAATGTTGCTAACTAGCAGAGAATCCTGAACTTGCTGATTTATACTTCGAAAAGGTGAAGGTTTAAGTGAATTAAAATCAGCACAACTGCATAGTCCAGGACAGACACAGGAAATTTGAAAGTAGATATGTACATTTAATTTTACTACTTAGCTAGTTCTGAAGATTCAGTGCAGCATTTGCTTGTGGAGTTTCTTTGCCTCTCATCTGTATTTTTTAAATTTCATGGAAACAAATTTTTGGTTCAATCTTGGAAAGTGCCTGCTTTTACTCTGTCAGGCTGGAGAACAGAAGCACTCCCTAGTAGGCAGAAATCACAGCATTATTTGTATTCACTTTTGAATAAAGCAGTTTTTCTCTAGAATGATACAGCTAACAAGCTCTTACAGGAATGCACCCCTCTACTACATGAAAGCTGGTAATGTTTCTATATTTTCTTGCTGAAAAAAGAGAGGGGTTTTTACCTCTCAATTTGAAATCCTTGTGGAGAGAAGACACTCTTGTTTTACCTTGCCCTGATGGTTTGAGGTCAGAGCTATACCCACCGTAGGGTTTACTTTGACTGTGTGTACTAAGATAAAGACTGACATTTGTGTCTGAAAGAGTTTTTGATTAATATAATGAGTAGAGCTTAACTTTTTCATTGTAAAATATGTGCCAGCTTTTGCAGTGAAGGTATACATATGGTTTACTTATGTCCTTTATCTAAGTGATCTTCAGTGAAAAATAAGAAATAAGACCAGGGTTTTTTAAAAGCTAAATGGCATGGAAGGTCAGGAATATCATAGCTAGTTCGACACCTTCAGTTTTCTTTTCTCTGCTCAGTAATTCTGAGTGCACAGAGGGTAGAAGTGTCATTTCCCAAATGTATTTCTTCTTAAAAGAAGGTAAGCTAAAACATCAAATACTGCCTTTGTGATAACATAACTAAGGCTTGGCAACAGTTTCTGACCTTTGTGATAATGATACTCAGAACAGAACAATAGGAAAACAAATTGGCTAAAAGAACAAGGAAGCCCAAATACAAAGAAATTTCTTAGAAGACTTAGGTTCACATCTCCACTGAGTGAATCAAACTCTTGGCTTTTAGAGATGTAGAGATGTAACACTGCCAGCTAAAATTTGCATGAAAGTTTATTGCAAGGGTGAGAAAGAACCATCAGTACAAAACCTGCAGCCCCTTTCGGTAAGGCCCATGCTCTGTTTAGGAAACATTCAGACAGCGATGGACTCATTTGCATTGCTCAGTTTGCTGAACTTGAACATTTGCAGAAGTGTTTCTCTGAATCGCATGAATGGTGCTTTAGGAACTGTACTTGAGATGTGTTACAAAAGGGCAATTTTTCTTCTTGTTCTTCACATTAAAACCCCTTACTGTATTGAAATATCGAAGTGTTTGTCACTTTTCCCACAGCTCAAGATAATCGACTCTTGGCTCTTTACCTTCCTGACACCTTCTTCTCACACTCAGTCTTCAATAGAAATTAAGCATTTGTTTTATGGGCTTTTACTCATCTCAGTAGTTATTCACACAGTCCAGGAGGGGTTGAAAACCCAGCAGGAACACTCCATACTGAGAACCCCCAAGTTGTCTCTAGTTTTATCTACCATTAGGTAGACATAAACTATCCTAACCCTTTATCTCTTGTTACTGCTTTGTAATCAAACTGAGTAAGCAAAAAATAATGTCAAATTAAAACATACTAAAAAGTGGTCTTTTAAAAGAAAACAAAATGCATTCTTCAGCTACATTTGCATTGATGAAAAACTATTAACAGGGTTTTTCTAAGTGCTTGCAATAAAATCTGTCCTTTCACTTTTCTTCATTCTAAATCTATTTGCAATTGAGTTGAAATTGCATTTCAGCTTGTTTTACCTGAAACATCTGAAACATGCCATCCTGCATTCTTCAGCTAGAAGGGTGTCTTTCTACAAGTGTAACAATATCAAAGACTTTATGAAATAAGAACTTTTTTCCCTTATGCAATAGTGCTTTGGCAGGTATTGCACCAAAAATTATGAAACACAATGAGTTTTGAAAGGCTTTCTGCTGCAGGGTGTATTTTAAGAGGTATTTTCCATCTCAAATCACAAAACAAATCTCAATTTTTTTATAAATCGGCAATTTTCATTTTGACTTCACTCATGGGCTTTTCAGTCTTTTTCACAGGTGTGCTTGAAACTGAGAACAGGAAGATAATAGATGTAAGAGAGAAATCACATCAGCTTAATTTAGCAGTTCTCTAAAAATAGAGACATCTCTACTCTTCCTCCTCCACAGCAAAGAAGCAACACATCTCTTGCGATTTTTTTACTGTTTGATTTTCAGTACAACCTTAAATGTTTTATTTATCAACTTTTGAAGGGAATGAAATCCCTATTCCTATCAGAAAAGCATTAAGCAGCTGTCACCTTAGCTTATGGTTGCAGCTTGGATGAAAACATGATTCCACTGAATTTCCAAGTGAGTTTTCTGTGCAGAGTGCCATGAGCCAGTGAGTACAAAGAATAGCAAAAAAAATCCTACATGGATTTAGTGAGCATTACTCCAGAGGCTTAGTACTTAATATGAGACTAATATACATCCATCTACTAAATGTTTCAGAATCAGGCAAGCAGAAAAGCTTAACATTTCTCCTTCTATGTCACAAGCTTGAGGACTGATGTAAATATCTCTAAGACTGGATCATGTCACTTGAAGAATCCTTATTTAGTTTTTGTTTCAGTATGTCCATTGGTCTGTCTTATTTTAAATACAGGTCTCCCCAAATTAAAGAAAAAGCATGTATTTCTAACAGGGAAATTTATGTAACAGAATTATATTTTGAAAAATTATGCATACAAAACCATAGCTTAGAGTGTATGTTTTAAAATCCATGCAAGCTTCACTGATTTGAATTCTGTTGTAAAGCTGTAGTTGGATGGAAAAAGCTCATAAAATGAAAGAGGAGTCTAATTTTAAGCCACTAAAGAGGGATTCTTTTCTCTCTTGATGTATTACATTTACAAATCAAACCACAAGAGACAGACAGAGGCTGTGGGTGCAGTGGGGGAAGGACACAGTTGGCCTGACCCAGATGAAAATGTAAACACAGCCTTAACTAAACCCCAGCAGACGCAGGAATGGGAGTGGTACATTGTGGTTCCAGCAGCTCAACCTGCTGTGGTAGTTTCAGTCTAGCCAGCAGCCAAACCCCACACAGTCACTTGCTCACCTCCCCCACTAGGCAGGATTGCAGAGAGATTTGAAAGGGTAAAAGGAAGAAAAATTGTGGGTTGAGAAAAAGACAATTTAATAAGAAAAACAAAATCCATGCACACAAGCAAAGCAAAACAAGGAATTAATTCACTGTTTCCCATGGGCTGACAGGTGTTCAGCCATCTCCAGAAAAGCAGGGCCCCATCACATGCAAGGCTGACTTGGGAAGACAGTCACCATCACTGCAAATGGTCCCCCTTCCTCCTTCTTCCCTCTACTTTATATGCAGGTAATGGAATATCCCTTTGGCCAGTTTGGGCTACCTGTCTGTGTCTCCTCCCAGCCTCGTGTACCCCCAACCTCCTTGCCAGCAAGGCACTACAAAAAGCAGTGTGGTGGCTCTGTGTAAGCCCTGCACAGCAATAACAAAAATATCTCTCTATTGTCAACTCTGTGTTCAGCACAAATCCAAAAAATAGTCTCATACCAGCCACTGTGAAGAAAATTGGCTCTATTCCAGCCAAACTCCACGCACCTGGGCATTTAAAAAGCAAATCATTACAAGTGAGGGTGAATCAGAGCAGGAATTTCTTCTAGTCCAGGCTTTCCTGACAAGGAATTCAGGATTAGTGTCAGAGAATCTGGCAAAAGGAAAGATGAAATAGGGAGGAGGATTTTCTGTACTCCACATTTCCTCAACACATTTCCTCAAGAGGCTATCTGCCCTCATGAATGACCTGCAACATCAGTCTTGTGTGCTTTGCATGCTCCCTTCTCCCCTGCAGAAGACTCTAAAGGAACCACCCCTCTTCCTTCTGCTCATTGTGATGGACATCTGCATTACTAAAAACGGTGTCGAGGAGACATACCATTTTTGGAAAGCTCTTGTAGGCACATAATCAGTAAGTCTGGTGTCTTTCAACTCCAAGAGGTGCCTGCATTTGGAGGCACTTCTGTTTTACTGACAGTAGTGTTCCACGAGTGCATAAAATTTGCCTTTAGTCAGGCCGTGAATGCTGACATTGTTTTGCATTTGGCAGCATCCAGGCATGCATTTTTTATCTCCTTCTTATCAAGATGTTCTCTCAGAAAAAAGCAAGTACAGAAGAAAATACATTTGAGAATAACACAAACCAAAATGTGACACATATTAGATAGCTTTATGACCAGTGTGATAGATTTAATGGAAATTTTTACCTATATTCCTACCTTCCCAAGTACCTGTAATTTCTATAGGAGTAGCTTCTAGAGGCCAGTGATAGCAAATATCTTTCATTTGCTCTATATTATTAGAGATCTGTGGTAACTCTGATATAGACAACAATCTTCTGTTTGGATTGAGAAGTATAGAGTTGTTAGGCACACAGGGATGCTACTTCAGCAGGATTTTTGAGGTAACAGACTTAATGAATAAACATTTGCTATGCTAAGTCACAAACAGATGAGTTGAAATAGAGAGCATTAAGGCTTTTTTCCCAGAGTTATGTGACAGTGAGTGCTTTTTCAAGTTAGCCTGAAAAATGAAGAATTAGCTCCAATCTTGATAGATCTCCCCTGATAAGATTTGAATTTCATTTGCAATAGATTTGGCTCAAAGGGCTTTTTGCAATTGTGCCCATATGATGATCACTTCACTATCTGAAACATGCTTGCTCTGTGTCATGTGCGTGATATATGTCCCTCTCTGATTTCTCTGAAATTCCTATTTTCTTACTCCTTTATCTAGGATTCCAACATCTCAGCTGGAAGCAACCTTAATCAATACAACTGCCTTGATACTCACTCTCACCACTTCTGAATATTTGTAGCTGACATTTAAAGCACTATTGTCAAATATATCAGATCAAGAAAGAACTTTAATAAGCCCCCACTGAGCTGCTTGCTGCTGTAGCTGTACCTTTTTCTGGATCTGCACTCGGGTTTTTCTCAGTTGATTATCTCTTTACTGCACTGCAGCCTCCAGTAGAGACTTCACATTTGCCAGGTCTCAGGAATCATCAATGGTTCAGAAAACAAGTTTTTCAGTAAAAGCCTCTCTCAGAAAGTACAGCTTTTGTCAGAATTATGATTTCCAGAAACTATAGAGTTTCTCAGCACTGTGGGATGAGCTCTTTGAGGACTGACTGGTTGCACTGCTCATGGCCTATGAGCACAGAAACTAAAGCTCTTTTTAAACAAGATATCAGGTTAAGTGACACCAACATGTTTTTTAACCTAACCTCCTACAGCAGGGCTGCCTTGCAACAAGGTGCTTGGAATAAACCATGCAGGTGATGAGAGTCCACAAGCAGGAGTGTGTCTGAACCCACTCTCTGCCTGTAATTAAGTAGTAGAGATGTGCCCACAGTTATCGGCTGACTTGGCCTGGCACCTCTTCAGCCCTTATTGTAACTCTTTGCAGAACCTACTGTAGATCTGTCCTCTGCCTTTATGGGTATTTGTTGCCATTTCTTCACTTTTTCAATGGTGTACTTTTGTGAAATTGCCTCCCTGTACTCACATCTTTAAGAAAGCAAGCACACACATTGAGGTGTGAGTTCTGTCCTGCAGCTGCTGAATGCTTCCATGCTGCTTAAAATAAATACACTAAACCATGAGCTATTGCATCTGCCAAGAAAGATCTATGAAAAGCAGACAGTGAAAGCATGGGTCTGCTTTGCAGACTGCAAAACTGAAAGTAATCTTGCAGAATTACAGATTATGCGAATAAGACAGCTGCAAACAGAATATTTTTAACTAACTTGCATTTTGGAAAAACTGAAGCTCAATAGTTTTTTTTTTTTCTGGGTAGAAGAGGGCTTCTCCAGCCTGTAAACCAGTCCAAGAAATTGCAATCTGACCCTGCTTCTCATTTTTCTTTCCTTATATTCTTTTTATATTATAAATATAGCAAGAGTCATTTGAATGCATGTTTTCCTTTCCCTAAATTGAAAAAAAGCAAAAAATTTAAAATCCACACCGTATTTGAAATGGATCACAGTTTAGTTGTGGGGAAGAAATGTCAGAAGATACTGTGCACTACAGAAATCAAGGTTATGACACCTAGAGTAGATGCAATGGATTTAGCTCACAGACAATCCATGGACTAGTGTTCTCATGCAGACATCAATTGAATGTCAACTTGTGATATGTGATTTTCCTTATGTTACAGTAACATAATGAATAGACTACAGAGCAGTCCATGTGAGAGGGATTGATGGGCCAAGGTCAATGGTGTGAGGTTCAATAAGGCAAAATGCCAAGTCCTGCCCTTGGGTCACAAGAACCCCACACAGCACTACAAGCTTGGGGCAGAGTGCCTGGGACATTGTCCAGTGGAGAAGAACCCAGGGGCTCTTCATAATCAGAGCTATGATCTAATTGACATGGTGATGTTTGCTCAAAGATGCCATGATCTTGGATGTCTTTTTCAAGTTAAATGATTCTGTGATTCTAAGCATCAGAAAACCATTCACCAGGGAAAAGCCAGCTGCTCCAAAATAGGAAGAAGTCAGATTGGTGATTTGAAGGGAGGCAAGATTTTCAGAAAGTAATTTTAATGAATTGAGTGCATTCAAGGAAAATTTGTCAAACTAAAGAATTTTTTTAGTTGATTAATACATGATTCATTGTTTTTCTCACTTGACATTTCTCCTCTAGGTTTTCAAGCCAAGTGTTCATGATATGATCCAGCTGGCTTACAGGGATCAACAATCCACTTATGAAAAATGGTTAAAAACGAATCCCACCTGGACGATTTGACACTGGCAATGCTCCAGAATAAAACAGTGTCCATCACCCTCCCAGTTGTGTATACAGTAGTGGCTGTGGTCAGCATCCCTGGCAATTTGTTCTCCCTTTGGGTGCTCTGCTGGCACATCAAACCCAAAACACCTTCTGTTATTTTCATGATCAACTTAAGCATCACAGACCTTATGCTGGCCTTATGTTTCCCCTTCCAGATTTCTTATCACGTCCGAAGCAATCACTGGACATTTGGCAAGACTCTTTGCAGCCTTGTGACAGTGATGTTCTATTCCAACATGTATTCTTCCATACTGACCATGACCTTTATCAGCATGGAGCGGTACATGGGTGTGGTACACCCCTTGAAGTCGGTCAAGTGGAGAAGAAAAAGATATGCCTTGGGTGCCTGCCTAGCTATGTGGTTTGCCTTGCTACTAGCCTTCTACCCACTAGAAACTACAGACCTGACCTATGAAGTGAAAGAATTAGGGATTATAACCTGTTTTGATGTCCTTAAATGGAATATGCTGCCCAATTTTGCAGCTTGGGTAGCCTTTCTCCTCACTTTATTTGTTGTGCTGTTCCTGATCCCTTTTGTTGTAACAGTTGGATGCTACATTGGTATCATTAGGAAGCTAATTCAGACATCAAGCAGATATGGCAATAGGCAAAAGACTAGATCCATATACCTGGCAATAATTGTCCTTCTGTCCTTCATCACTTGCTTTGCCCCCAATAACTTCATCCTACTTGCACATATGATCAGCCGCCTATTTTACAACCGCAGTTTGTACCCTGCCTACAAGCTCACCTTGTGCCTCAGTTGCTTCAACAACTGCATAGATCCCTTCATTTATTACTTTGCATCGAGAGAATTTTACCAGAAATTCATGCAATTGTTTCGCCCTATGGTACCGCTCAGCGACAGCTCGGAAAACAGAAGGGAAAGTTTTTTCTCTGGCAGGACCATGTCAGCCAGATCTATGTCAAGTGGACCCATGGATGGGTTAGAGGGAGTAAGGATCAATTTGCAAAGGCAGGAAAGTGTTTTTTAGCGTTAGATATTCCCAGAAGAAAGACACCTGTGAAACTCAGGAGTAGACACAGAAAACATTTCCTTTTGAAAGGCCATGCTGAAAATACCTTGCTTCAGTGACAGAACTCAAGCTGTACTTAAATTGCATTTCAGGATTTTCTGGGCATGGAAGTGCTAAAGGAACTGAATTTCTTCAAGAAGGCACTGAAGCAAATCAAGCAGGGTTAGCCTGGAAATAGCCTTGCTGCATAAGACCAAGGGATAGGTTTAGAACAGTTACTCTCAGGTTGTACTATAGTTAACCAAAGACTTGCAATTCTCAGTGAATGTGAAATATTACTGTACATGAATTAGAGCATACACCAAAGCTGGTTTGGGAGTAACGGAGTTGTTTTTCTAAAGAATGTGCTAAGCTTTGTTTTTGTTTTTTGATTATATTTCCTTCTCTGTTGTTGTATTTTTATAAAAGAAAGAATAAAAGTAGCATGGTATTTTACCATTAATGCATAATGCAGAGCCACTGTGAAATCACCCAACTGCTTTTCAGTCAAACCACACTGACACTTGAAAAGGCTAGGTTGACTCATATTATTATTTATTTCAATCTTATACAGCAAAATATCTCATACAATGAAAGGAAAGCTAACAATGTTTGCAAATACAGCTGCACTTCTTGAAGTTATTAATTTCTCAGGACTATGGGGAGCACTTTATTGAAAGTAATGGACCTTCCCACATTAACCTATTACAGTACCAATGCTGCTTGTATGGGGTTAGTATCAACTGGTCATTTTCACCAATGTGAAAAGGCTACACATAGAAGAACCATCCCCCTCAGCAGAATTTAGCTTTACATAGTGCCTGGGGAGTGATGTTTTCTTCCTTACAGAGATAGTGTAGATTATAAACCAGATTTTCAGCTGGATAAATGAAAATTCAACCACAGACTGGAGAGTCATTCTCTGCCAGCAGAAGCCAGATGAAAACTTTTCCTGATGGCAAGATGTCAGAAACAGACTTCTTTCAGGCAGGCAAGAACAAAGAAGAAAGATGAAAATAAGGCTTGAGAATGGGAGTTGTATAAAACATCCTGAAAATAAGTTGTGGCAGGTAGGTTGAGCAGTCCTGTGTTTGGAGCCCTCCTCTGAAATGTCTTTCTACAGTTTGCATACTGTGTGCCATGTTTAATCCTTCTCACTTCGCAACAACTGCCTGCATGCCTGGAAAGACAGCTGCTGCAGAACCTGCACTGGGGACAGAAAAAAGAGAAGATATTCCTGTAGTATTTACAGCTTTTTACCTACATTTGACTCTCATTGACAGAGGATAGACACAAACCACCTGAGAAGACCAGACAAGACCCCCTCACAAGCAAGACAAAAATACACAATATCCTTTTGCTGCGTTTCGACTCCATCCAACACTGAGCAGGAAGCCGTCTGCAATGTTGTAGATAGCTGGTTGAGACATCTCATGCTGCACTGATTCCTGAGCTCCTGTGCCTAGGCAACCCCCAAGGCCCTTAAAATGTCCCATTTTTCTTTGGGCATCTCATGGTTCAAAACCAATTTTACACCACTAATTACCATGAATTTCTTCACAGTGGAGGGTGGAAAACCACAACATGCACAGTGAGATATTTGAATGTCCTCTCTTCTGCTAAAGTATTGTCAGTTTTTGGAATAGAATAAATGTGAGTTGACCTAGCACTACTGTTTACAAGCCAATGTGAACATTCAATGCTTTGTGGCATTTCACAGTGCTAGTTTTAATTGATCGGCACATTTTCTGAGTACAAAGCAAATCTTAGTGATACGTAACTTACCCAAACCCTCCCATCAATTTGCCTGGAAGCTACCCTTCACTATTCACTTTCACATGATTCCAGCTTTCTCACTATCACAATTGTTTAATTGTTTTTTGCATTTTGTTGTGGCAGAATTTTTTTTTAAGTTTATACTGAAATCTCTCTCCTTTTTCTTTTTTTTTTTTAAACATGGAAATATTTTTACATTGAAAGCCTTTACTTCTCCTACATTTAATGCAGACTTTGACTCTGTTTTATCTTGAACATGGTCCTCAAGTGCATAGTCGCTCCTAAAATATGCTGCAAAGTGCCTGAACTATAACTGACACAAAATAGAGCCAAGAGGGCAGAAACCTTGCACTTTGGATATCAACTGCTATATTTTGAAAAATTGTGAATTGCTCCTTTTTCAAGTGAAAAAAGATGCTCACAATGGACAGAAAATATTATCTCCAAACTCATGCAGCTCTTCCTAACCCTTCATCTCTCTTCTGAATATGTTTAAAAGGAACAGGAAGGATACCTCATTTGAGTACACTTCATGCCATTTCACTAACTAGCTTCTAGTTAACTCCTGTTGGGTCAGTGAGATTGTTCCTTGAGAAAGGAATGAAAAATGCACCCATTAACACCAGTCCTTCGAGTCCGATGGAATATACTGTGAAGTCTTGGAGAGTTTTTATTTGAGAGGAAGAGAATAAATTATTATTAAAAGAGGCCCATCATACTGTTCTTTCATCCTGGAAATACATCTTTCTGGAGCACCATAAGAATAATGACTTCTACCCTCCTTGATCAGTAAGTGTAAGTTGACATCCAAATACATATAAATATATACATATACAGTGCAATTTGTGAAGTTATTGAGAAGATCATGTCCATATTCTGTACAATTTGGGGAATATGGGTCCTGGGCAACTTGCTTACTTGTAAGCATTATTATGTAGTTAATGTAATTTTACTGAAAAGAATGTAAAGTCTTCTGTTTGTTTTCAGGGTTGGTAGGAGAGTTTGTGTTTGGTGTTGTTTTTTATGACAGTATATAAATTTAGTCTATGAATGTTCTTGAACTTTTTTGTAATATAATGATAATAATAAAGGGAAAAAAAAGCACATGTTTTAAGATTCATTCCTGTGTTTTTACCTGCCATGTGGGAAAAACTTCCGAGCATAGCAGAGGGCAAGGAAACCAAGTTATGAAATAAAATTCATCTATTTCTCATTGTTATTGTGGATTTTTAATTTTTTTTTTTCAGATTTCTTTACAGGATAGATATATATATTAGAAGTTGGCATTATCATAGACACTTCACACAAATTTGAAAAGTATCAATACTTTAATGAGATGTTGGCTAACTCGAGTCCTTCTCCTGATGCAAGAAGTGCACCAATACATATATTTTTTTTTAATTTCTATTCATTTCTGAAGGAGCCTAGCAGTCAGAGGCTCTTCCACCCCCAGTCCGGAGCAGGGCATTGGAGGAAACTGGGAACAGACAGAGTCAGTTGTGATGGAATCATAGAATCATAAAATATATCAAGTTGGAAAGGACCCACAAGGATCATTGAGTCAAGCTCGTGGGCCTGCACAGGACCATCCCCAAGAGTCACACCATGTGCCCAGGAGTATTGTCCAAACACTTCTTGAACTCTGTCAGGCTGGTGCTGTGACCATATCCCTGGAGAGCCTGTTCCAGTGCCCAAACAACCTCAGAGTAAAGAATATTTTCCTGATATTCAACCTAAACCTCACCTGACACAACTTCACGCCAACCCCTTGGGTCCTGTTCCTGGTCATCAGAGAGAAGAGATCAGTGCCTGCCCCTCTGTTTCCCCTCACAAGGAAGTTGTAACTGCACTGAGGTCTCCTCTCAGTCTCCTCCAGGCTGAGCAGACCAAGGGGCCTCAGCTGCTCCTCATAAAGCTTCCCCTCTACACACTTCACTATCTTTGCATGCTCCTTTGGATGTTCTCTACCAACTGCATGTCTTTCTTACATTGTGGCACCCAGGATGCAAGGTAAGGCCACAGCAGCACAGAGAAAAGCAGGACAATCACCTTGCTCAAGTGGTGGTGATGTTGTGCTTTCATGAATGTTCCCTAGACTGACTACGTTCCATTTTGGGTTCATTGTCTGTTTGGCTACATATATGCTGATACATGAGAGGGCCAGAGATTATCCTGAAGTCAACTCATCACTTTTTGTCATTTTTTCCAGTTCAAAGAGTTTATAATAACATGAGGTGCTATCTACATTGATACCCACCACAGTGTTATTTCTCTAAGGTGATGGTTAGGATATGTGCTTACCCAAAGATGGGAGGGATAGCACAAATGTTTGTGTGTGGAATTCAGTATTGGTAAGTGTGAATTAATGCACACAGGGAAACCCAGTCACAGCTTTGTGTATAAAATTATGTTGCTTATCAGTGACTACAGTGAATCACAATCTGTAAGTCCATTCATCAGCTCAGCATCATAAAAATCCACAGTTCACCCATTCATAGTTTACTCTCTGCACTTCTGGCCTCTGGCACAGAGAGGATCAACAAAGATTAGAAAAGACCAAGGTAAGAGCACATGGTATCCTCTAAGAAATTAATTTAAAATCTTAGAAGTTAAATAGTTTAGGACTGCTCATCTCAGAAAAGAGACAATATAAGGTAGGTAGGAAAGAGGCGTACAAAATCTTCAATGAAGTTGCAAAAGCTGATTTAGATGATTTACACTGCCTTTGCCTACTAATTGGTGAACAACATATTAAGCTGATGAGATCTGAGGTTAAAAAAATCAAGTTCCTATCTCTTCTCACAACACATAGGATAACTGGAAAACACTTTGCTAAGAATGTTGTGGATGCACATAGTACTGGTCCAGAGAAACTGGAAAAGAACATGGAAAAGAAATCCATTGTAGGTTATTAAACAGGCAAACCACCATAGGCCCAAGAAGACCTTGAGGATTAAAATTGTCAAAGGCTGGAGAAGTAATAAGAGGAAGTCATAGTGTGTGATTGCCCTGTTGTCCTTTCTTTTGAAATGCCAGTGGCCCCCTGGAGGCAGGACTCCATAAGCAAGACAGCCCCTTGGCTCCCCTCTGGTCCCCCTCACACTCCCAGTTAAGCCCTGCCAGAACCACCTTGGAGCCTGGCCTCTTCCACCCTGCCTGCTGGAGGGCTGCCAGGGGGATTCAGCAGGAAATTCAGCCAGCTACCTTTGTGGAAGAGGCTATTCCATAGTCAGGGGAGCCTGGAGCACAAACCTGAACAGCTGTCATTTAGTCCTTTTGACAGATCACAGAATCACAGGATGACTGAGGCTGGAAGAGACCTCTAGAAGTCACCGTGTCCAACCCCCCTAACCAAGCCATCTCTCACAATCAGGCAAAGATGAACTTGTGTCTTGCTCTTCAACAGATCTCTCCAGGTGCTTGTAACAGTTCATCCATTTTGCTTCAAAACACATAATTATTAATTCCATTTCTGACATATTGTCTCACCTCTGGTCTCACTTTTTCCATCACCTATCTCTCTCAAAGGCTGCTGCTGTTGGAGCTGACTAGCAGCAGACCTGTGCATGCACCTTCTTGTGCATTTGAGGCATGCAAATTCACTGTTGAATTTTTTTTTAACTTCTCAGACAGCAGCCTAGTCTACTCTTTAAAACTCACAGCTGTATTAGGGAAGAACACAATTCTCTGGCATGAATTGTCACAAATGCATTGGCAAATATACTCTAGTGTACCTTTTCTGAAAAAAAAAATAGGAAACAGGAAACAAAATCTTTTTCAATAACCTGATAAGTTAAAAAAGCTAATTTAAGATGCTATGACCTGGAAAAGTCCATTAAAATAATCAGTTTTATTGGTAAAATTTTTAGATGTATCTAAAGTCATAGTTTTTTTAAGTGCCCCAAATGAAAATTCTAATATAAAATAACACTTACAAGAATGATTAGGATATAAGACTTGGTTATTGTTCTTAGCAATTAAATCCATCCTGGGGAAAAAAAAAACACCTAGAATCTTTTATAGGAATAAATGTGCTTTCTTCATTTATGCCACAGTTCATAGTCTCAAAAGGAGTTACTGAGAGCAAAATTTCAGTCATACTATTAGTTTTGATATGCTTGGATTACTTTCATTCTGGATTAAGTTTTTGCAAGTAATTGTTTTCTTCTTGAACATGTAAAGTGTAACTATGTAGTGCATAATAGAGTACAGCATAATGCTTAGTTGAAATATCTTTTTTTAAGCTTTCTTTTTTATTTGACAAAAAACCCACAACCCTGCATAACTGAAGTCTGGACTGCCGCTGAACTCCTGGTCTTTCATGACTTAGTTGCAAGTCTTCTAGTGTTTTTCCCTAAAGTCTAAACAGCTGATATGTTATCAAATGAAGAGACTCTCAAGCATCTTTAATTATAAAATATGAAGTTCAGAGCTGCCAGACAGATTACCTTTCTAGCTTTTAGCATAAATAAATAACTCAACTCCCTTCTTGACTATCTTATCTCGGGATGATGTCTTGCAGTCACACTTTTTCTTCTGCAGAAATTTTCAGCACAGGGACAGTGATGGTTCTCTTTCCCCAGTTTCTGCACCACTGCCCACATGACCTGGCTCTAGCATGCCCCAATTTGCAGAAAGAAAAGTGCCATTGTCCTGCTGAGAGCTTCCCAGGCTAATTGTCCTTTGGAGCTTTTCCCAGTATGTTCCACAATCTTAACTGCTGCTGTTGGGTATGGTGAAGTACCCAGGAAAATAGAGACGTGTTTTGTTGAGTGCCTTAAATATGAGGAAATTAAAAGGTTTTTCTCCTCTGCTGTGTACCTGAGAAGCTTTATCAAAGGAGAAAGGACAACAGACTCATATGAAGTATAAGTAGAAAATGGAAGAAGGGTTAAAGAAGTAACTTCTGTGGCAGCTGGGCAGAGAAATACTATAAGTGTCTGTGGAGAGGAGACACAGGAAGTCAGTTTCTGCACTAGGCTATCTGCAGTTAGAGAATGTCTGTAAATAGTTCTTTCATAAATGGCCACTTTCATTTTACAAACATGGTACCTTTTCAGCAGAAAAGCTGGGAGCAGCAGTAAATCTCCAGATCTCTGCTGTAAGGAAAGAAATGTGATTAACAGACAAACAAACACTATCGAGATACAGAACAAACATCTCACAGAGTGACTCAAACCTCTGAAAATGTGGGCTTGCCATGCACAAAGGTGTAACTTACCTAATCAAGTGTTGCCCTAAGCATCTAATTGTTTGGAAGCACTCATGATGACTGGTGACTGTCTCCTTCATTTCCTAAACAATACCTGCTTTGGTTTTTGATTGCATTCAGACATCCAATGTCAGCAGATCTCTCTGTAGACAAACACTACAAAAGAAATTTTGGTATCCCACAGCTGTTACCATCTTCTTCTTGACAGCTGTTTTTGAATTTTGACATCTTCATGCTTGTAACAGCCGGTTACAATAATATTCCTGAGGATCCCAGAAAACAGTCAAATAGGCTGTGGGTCTTTCTTATCTTCCCAAACTCACACAGCTTCAGAAAATAAAGGAAAATATGTAAGTTAATGTATAAAATGAAGTATCTTCCCGTTATTTACCTCTGAAAAGAGTCTGTCCATCTTCTCAATTAGAAACTCTCTATGAAGTGCAATGGCTTTTTCTCTCTCGAAAAGTTTCAGCACCACACCTCTGACTTGGTTTCCTCAGTTCCTTATTATTGTCAACATGCTGGTATTTTTTTCTTTTCCCTATTACATCTTACATTCCATAGTATATGCAGAACGCATTGGTAACCCACCCCATTTTGATGAGCAATGCAAATTTCTCTGTACACTTTCACATAGTGTCCATATGTTTGAGCTTTTTAAACCCCTAAACGAGTACAAAAATAAGTTAAAATACAACATCTAATTGTTCTTCACTTGATTCATCTGATAAAATTGAGATGACAGAAGACAGAAGTCTGACAATGTTTACTTCCATATTCAATAAAGATGTTTGTTTCATAGGGTAGAATTATTCCTGTTCTTACAACCATGAAAATTTGCTGAAGGAGCCGTAAGATCTGTGGAAGTCATATCTTAGCACTTCTTAGCGTGCTTATGGTGTCTCTTTTCCCCTCCAATCTCAGTGCATCTCTTTCAAGATATTGCTAGACATATTGCCATTCACATCAGCTCTGACTGTCCCTACAAGTACACATCTGCACACACACATGTGCGTCCATTGCTCAGCCTGGAGAAGAGGACACTGAGGGGAGACCTCATGGAGGTTCCGAGGTCCTCTTGCCTTCCTCTCCAGAGCAAGAGGAGGGGCAGGCACTGACCTCTTCTCTGTGGTCACCAGTGACAGGACCCGAAGGAATGGCCTGAAGCTGTTCTGTTATGTAATCCTTAAAATTAAAATTAGGAATGTGAGCGTTTGGGGTGTGAGGCCTTTAGTTACTAGAAGTTACAGCATTTTGGAGGTACTTGAAAGTTAGGGTTCATTATCAGATACGTAGGGAAAAGACGGGACGCACTGCCCTCCGGTGGAGATTCAGATAATAAATATAAGAGCTCCAAGACGCTCTTCACCTCGGAGCCTTGGAACTTTTTTCTGGAAAAACTGGGACTACAGTGAGCCAATTAATATTCTCTTTGCACCTGAATTTAAGTTTCCCTAATTTCATGCCGTTGTCTTTGCAGTTATCATTATACTGTACAATAAGACGGAAGACTTATTTTCCAGTCTTAGGCAACTAGATATTTGTATCTTGCATCACATTTGTGTATATATGGTTTTTTTTAATAAGCACACACACACATAGATAACATGTGCATGATGCACATATAATAGATATATTATGTATATGCACATAATTTCCCCCAAAATATTTTATGTACATGTTTATGTATTTTTCAAATTTAAATAACACAGAACCAGTGGTTTTTATAGTCTGATACACAGCTTCTTTTTGTCTAGAGGCTATGTAAGGGGTAATTGAAGTGAGACTGGGGCAATACTGAGATTAGAGGTGGAATCTGCATGTGCAGTAAAAACCAGACATATGACTTCAAGAGAGACTCATGGATTCAGTATAATCCACTGGCTGTCAAACACACAAGCACACAGATATCAAGGGATGCTGTCAGCAAACACTTATCCTCCTGTCCCAGGGACTACAGGGTTATCAGACTCTGCCTAGTCTTCCCTTCTGAGGCTGCTTGTTGGCCTCAAGCTCACAGCATGGAGAAAGAAAGCTGCAGATCAGAAGTTGCTCTCAGCAGCAGACATTGGCTGTGGCAACAGCTGGGAAAGTCAGCACTGGCACTGTGTGTAACTGTAATGCTGTTTCTATGTCGTGTAAGTCAGGATGTGCTTGCAGCACTCTATTTTATACTGGAGGAGGATATAGTACTTATTTGATATCAGGTAGAAACTAGCAGGAAAGAAGCATTCTTTTTTTTCTTCTATCTTGTGTTGCTGCTGTGGACCTGGCAGCTCACCCTCTTGGCCAGCACAGGCAAAAAAATCTGTCATTCTCTGCTCCTCTTACTAGGATTTAGTTGTCTTCACATTGAAATTTTTTTCAAGGCTCTAGGTTTCTCCAATTTACAATACATTTTCTGTGGCAGAGGCCAAAAGCAAAGCTAGTTTGAATTCCTAACGTTCTTTCTTCAATTATTCCTGGAATGACACTTTTTACACTATTTGAATGTGCTGGCCAAGGATGACTCTTTGGGGCTTGGATAATGATTTCTGTATTGTTTAAAGTTGCTTTGTGAATGGCCATGTCCTCCCCGTGTGCATTGCTACATCCATGTAGCAATGGATACAGCCTTTATCCTGTGGTGCATTTAAATCTTATTCCATCTGACTTCCTGTGGTCTCCACAAAATGTCTCTATATGATTGTAGTACTACTCTACTTCAAATAAAAAGGAAATTCTGGAAAATGGTCACCTAGAGACACTGAGATATTACAGGCCTTCCAAGCTGGACAGAAGAGGAGGAAGAAGCATTTGTACCCGAGCTGAAAAATTAATAGGGATTCTTAAAAATGGCCTATGAGAACACAGAGCTAAGCAATAAGACTGTGAAAGAAATCTAGGGCATCTGCTCTGAAAGCACTCCCTGAGTCTGGAAAAATCTAGAATACCCCTTCATAAACCAAAGATCTAGCTGAACATGTAAAGCCATCTTAAATATACAAAGCAGGTAACTCTGCTCAGAAGGCTGCTGGCTAAATAAAAGCTGTATATAAAAAGACAAAAACAAAACATAGGACGGGGAATGTTAAATGACACCATGATTTTAAACAGTTACTGATGGTTAACTGATTAAATCCATCTGCAAACAACTAAAGATCTTTTCCCCTACAGTAACAGAAACAAGATGTATTAATTACTTCACAAGTTAGGCAGACACATTATACCATAGCAAGGATTTCGGCAGCAGAAAAAGGTTCATTGAAAAACTTAAGTGTGAGTTCTTTGAATTGATGAGGTTATCCTAGAAAAGTCAGGCTGCCCTGTGAAAGGTGAAATGCTCATTCCCTTCATAGCAACTTTATAGCTAAGCCCCTAGGGTTCACTAATTTCCTCACAGTGGTAATGCATTGTTCCCCAAACAAGATGATCCTGTGCTTGCATAGGTGGCTCAGGCAAATAATACATCTGGGTTCAAATACATACATCACAATACACACAAAAGTAAGCACAAGAACTTAATCATCACAGTGTTCTTTACATGCTTGAAGGTGTTACTGTCATAGCCACCAAGTAAATGCATAGACAGAAAAGCAGAGAATTCCAGAACAAAAGTATTGAGGTCTCTGCAGTTCAGAGCTTTAACTGCTGTTTTGCTTCTGCTCAAAATACCTTGTATATTTGAAAAAGTCAATAGTTTCATAACCAACCTTGGACAAGCTTAATCTTTGACTAGCACAGTGAGCCACGACACAAACTTTTCTGATAACTGCTGGTGTCATTGATCTCCCCTCAGTCAGCTCGCTGCAGCCCCACACTCGCTGTGCCTGGCTTGCGAGGCCGGTGGGGAGCAGTTAACAGCTCTCTGCCAAGCCTCTCGCAGCCGTGGCAGCTTGTGCGATGTGGTTTGGCTTTTCTCACAGGGTGCTTTAGCTTGACATTTGGACCAGCACAAATAGCACATAAAGATGGCAAATGAAAATATGTACGTCAACAGGTTTGTGGTTTTGTCTTGTAAATAAACAAAATCACCATTTGCCATGTAAGTTTAACAGAATAACAGATTTAGTAATTACCACTCCTTAAAAATAATGATCCAAGAGCCACATCTCATTTTCTTCAAGTAAAAACATCTTTTGGTGGTCTCTAGTTTTGGGCATTTTCTTAACTTTCATGGAAAATATATAGAATTTCCACATATTTCCCATTTATTTGTTTAAGTTTCAAAACGTCGGTTGTGCAAAGCAGAATTCAGTTAAGGGAAACAAATCAGGCTTGTTTTACTCTTCAGTTAATGGGACGCCACACCTAAGAGGAGTTATATTGAGTGCATCTCTAAAGACTCCACAGGTGTCTAGAGACAATCTGTCTTTGTTCCTCTCTCTCAAAAGAAGCTGCCAGGAACAGGTGTTCTTTCATCTCAAGTCTTTCCTTTACTCATACACACAGATTGGGATGGAGTCACAGCTTCACTGCTCTGTTGCTATGAGAGCCAAACTATATTGGAAGACTGAATAAAATGAGGAAAAGAAAATTTGGCTTGTTAATTTGATATATAAACCTTTGCATTATCATCTTAGTCCTCTGGAGTGTCTGATTTTAGTTTATTATGCTTGCTTATATACAGCACAAAGCAAACATAGTATAGAAAGACGACTAGATAAGAAATATGTCCCAGGTTCTAGGAACACCCATACAATTGCAATTTCCCTTTCTTTGGTTAGGAATGCAGTGACATTGAAGATGTACATATATTAGGATTTACATTTAACTTGCAGGGTTGTAATATTTTTTCCCAGAGGAATAACTCTTTTCTGGTGTGTGCCAGGAAACATAAGCTTCTGCTACTGGATGAGATCCTTTTCCTTTTATTCCATCAATATTATATTGGTATCATAGGAAAGATACTGTTGCTTTCATTTCTGCAATATTTTTCAGACCTGTCATTTGCAAGGAGCAGTGTCACACTTCCTAGCCCTGAAAAAGGAACAGTGAATTTGTTCTGACAAGCATACACTATTCCTTTTTCACGCAGGCCCTATTTTCCTCACTGACTCTCCAGATATTCCAGAACAATATTGAATATTATGGACATGCAGAGCACAGCTGTCTACATTCACGGGTGTACTTAATCTAAGTTTTTATTTCTGTTTTCAATTCAACATCATTTCCCTAGGTTCTTTCTACTTTGTAATTACTTGAGAAAAAATGTCTTTAAATTTTCAATTCTGCTCTCAAGTCACCATCACCACTTAAAAAAAAAAACCAACAAAGTTCAAGCTTTACATCCTGGTAGCTAGGATGATATACAACCTGTCAGGTTATGGTGACAAATGGCTGGTCCCCATGCACCATGACAAGAGCAGGAGGCCCAAGCCTGAGGGGAGCCCCAGCAGCCCCACAAAGCCAACAGAGTTCCCTGTCCCAGCCCCTCCAGGTGCCACAGGAGCCCTGTCAAAGCTGTGCTATTGGGGGATCCACATATGTGAAAGGTAGGTAGGCGAATGTGTGCACATACAAAAAGGTTTTTCATCCTGATGAGCCAGAGGGGAACAAAGACTCCTGGTGGTGTTTGTGCCTGTGTGAGTTCTTAGTGTCCCTGTCCATGTTGCTCCAGGTGGTTTTCCATGTCTCCAAGTAGACATGCCAAACAGTGTGTGCATGTCAGCCTGCTGGCAATGGAACTCATGCTCAGCCCTGCTGCTGGGGGCAGCTGGGGCATGGGGCTGTGACAGTCTCACCTCCACTGGGCTGGCAACCCTTAACACAAACCACGGAACCACAGAATGGGAATCGGAAAGTGTCGTGGGTTGACAGCCTTTATCCCAATATCGTGTGTTGTGTCTGGCAGCTGTGCCTTTTCTCTCTTCCCCCCCCCCCCCCGGCCGTCTTGCTGCGGCGGGGCGGGGAAGAGAGGGGGGAGTGTTTGACCAGGCCTTTTTGCTTTTGGCTTTTGCTGCTTGGCTTGGCTAGCCGCTTTGCTTGCTTGCTTTCTGCTTTTTGTGCTGTTTTTTTTTCCTTTTCTCTTGCTCCCTCTTTCTTACCCTCCCCTGAAGATACTGGACCGGCTCCGGACCTGACCTGTAGACGTCCAGGACACCCGAAGCTTGCAGAGAAGCGCCGCGCCCTCTCAACACACAGTCTGTTTTTTCTGTTTTCTTTTCTTTTCTTGTGTTGGGGAGTGTTCTTTTGTTACTTGTAAATAAATAGGTTTTGTTTTCCACTTTGCTCCTCCGAGAAATTCCTTCCCGAACCCGGTGTTGGGGGAGGGGTGGTTGGAGGTTTGTTTTGTTTTGGGGGGCTCCCTTTTGGAGATTTCCCCTAATTTGTCCTAAACCAGGACAGAAGGGATCATCTGGTCCAACTTCCTTGTTCAAACAGGGCCACTCTAGAGCACATTGCACTGGATTGAGTCCAGATGGTTCTTGAATATCTCCAATGTGGGAGACACCACAATCTCTCTGGGCCACCTGTCCCAGTGCATGGTCAACCACACATTGAACTTCTTCCCCCTTCCCAATAGTGAGGTGAAAATTCCTGAGCATCATTTTCTGCCTGTTGTCTTTCGCTATTGCTTGGCAATAGAGAAGAGCCTGGCTCTGCAAATGAGACACAGGGTCCATGAGACAGGTGTCAGAAGATCCAAATATGCAATGCAAACTGCTGTTTTAATGACTGGACATATTTTTAATGCTGGAGGATAGATTTCACTTTCTTCCAAGCAAACTGAGAAAGCATGCAGCATCACACTATTTGAAAGCAATCTGAGTTTTTATGACCTTTTTCTACTACTTTTTCACTTAAAAGGCCAAATAGGGGATATTTAAAGTTTGGCGAAAATGCAACAGGTGATGATGAAAATGGAGTCACAATATCATAGAATGGTACGGGTTGGAAGGGACCTCAAAGATTCTTCCGAATGCCTAACCTAAATTTCCCCTCTTTCAATTTGTACCCATTACTTCTCATCCTATCACTACATGCCATTGTGAAAAGTCTCTCTCTGACTTCCCTGTTTTTGGCCTTCAGGTGCTGAAAGGTTGTTTGAGATCTCCATGAAACCTTCTCCAGGCAGAACAGCCCCAGCTCTCCCAGCCCTCTTCATAGCAGAGGTCCTCCCACTCTGATCGACTTCATGGCCTCCTCTGGACTTGCTCCAAAACTTTCATGTCCTTATGTTAGGGCTCCTTCTGAGCTAAGAAGAAGTGATAACACCTCTTTTCCAAACACTTCATGCCAGCATTAGGGGAGCAAAGGGATGGGATGTTACACATTATGTGAGCACTGGTGAGGCCACCTCTTGAGTAGTGTCAGTTCTCTGCCCCTCCATTCAGGAAGGACATTGAGGTGATGGAGTGGATCCAGATAAGGGGAGTAGAGCTGATGAAGAGTCTGGAGCACAAGTCCTGTGAGGAGCGGCTAAGGGAGCTGGGATTGTTCAGCCTGGAGAAAAGGAGGCTCAGGGGGGACTTTATCACTCCCTGGAACCCCCTGAAAGGAGGCTGTAGCCAGGCAGTGGTTGGCCTCTTCTCCCGGGCAACCAGCAACAGGACAAGAGGAAATGGCCTAAAGCTGTGCCAGGGAAGGTTTAGGTTGGACACAGGGAGGAATCTCTTCACAGATGGGGTGATTGGACACTGGAATGGAATGCCCAAGGAGGAGGTGGAGTCACTATTCTTTGAGGTATTTAAGGAAAAACTGGACTAGTGTCATGGTCTATTGGACTCGATCTCAGAGGTCCTTTCCAATCTGACCGACTCTGCGTTTCAAGGCTGCTGTCAGCTGGTGGGCAGGGGATGACCGGGACACCTGCAACCCTTCCCTTACGGCAGGTTGGCCTCGGAGCCACTCTCCCCACACGCGGCCGCCCCGTGCCGCAGGGATCCGGCCCCGAGGTTCTCCGCCCCGGCCTGACCCGGCTCCGCCCCGCGGCCCCGCCGCCACATAAAGCCGCCGCCGCCTCCTCCCCGCCCCCGAGCAGCGCGGAGCGAAGGCTGAGAGTCGCTGTGCGCCGCCGCCATGGTGTTGAACCCGGTGCTGGGGAAGCTGGTCAGCAAGCGTGTGGTGCTGGCCAGCGCCTCGCCGCGCCGCCAGGAGATCCTCACCAACGTGGTGAGTGCGGCCCGCGGCCGCTGGCCTCGCACGGGCCGGGGGCTGCGGGCGGCGGCTGCTGCCAGCGCCGGCCGGGCCTGCGGGGCCCGACGCCTCCCGTGAGAGCAGTGGGAGGGGAGCGGGGCAGTAAAGGAGATGTGTCCTTTCTGAAATGCACTGGTTAGAGCAAAGGAGGCCATAACCTGTCATTGAGACTGTTCAGCCCCTGCGGAGCAACGTGTGAGCCTCGCTAGGTGGGCTGCGGGAGGCTTTTGAATAGCACTTGGGTATCACCTATCGAACTTAGCTTGCTTAGTATTACCATTCTTAATTCTCCCGATAAATTGAACTAAAGTGGAAGAAATAACTTCAAAATACGGATGTGTGGAGAAGCACCGAGGTTGAGTCATGCACCAAGCTATTAGAAACACAGCATGCCTGCTGAGTGCAGTAAATGTACAGGTGTAACCTAGAGCAAAAAGTTAGAAGAACAGCTGGGTATTGTTTGATTAAACCAATCAGAAACTGTCTGGTTTTGATTTTTGTTTATCATGTGTGTAAGGACACATAAAGTGCAGTAAAGCTCCTATAAGAATGTGCACTACTGTTGCATGAGTGAAGTGCTATTTGTGGATTCAGTTTAAAAAATCAAGTAATATAATCCTTTGTTTATGAAGTATCTAAGTTTATACTGTTAGTTTTTATATGAAAAGAATAATGAAATTACAAATGTGATTAGGTTCTAATAAATATGGGCAAAATCAAATATACACACCAATTTAAGCTTTCTGCTTGTTTTGTTTTAGATTGCTTGTAAAAGATATGTATGCACTAGACACTGATAGAAGCACTGGGGAGTTTTTTTATGTGTGTTTGGGGGGGAGGTGTATTAACATGTAAAAAGCAGATGTCAAATTTGCTATTTGCTTAAGATGCCTTGGGAGTAGTGTTTAATAATGAGGTCAGATTGACTGCATCACTTTCCTGTGTTACAGGGCCTGCGGTTTGAGGTGGTTCCATCCTGGTTTAAGGAGACACTAGAAAAGTCATCTTTTACAGCCCCTTACGAGTATGCTGTGGAAACAGCAAAACAGAAAGCTCTTGAAGTAGCAAACAGAATGCATTTAGTAAGTTAGTAACTATTATGCAATGAGCTTTTTGTCTTTATGTGGTGCATGTTACTGGGACTTAATTTACTTGCCCTGCTTAAGTGATCTCTGAGTCCTTTTTCTCCAGTGAAGGCTAATGTATGTTTTCCTGTCATTTGTGAAAGATGGTGTCTTGAAATTGCCTAATCAGAAGTCTAATGCCTGCAGTTCAGGCTTTCCACAAAATGAAGTGGCCTGCATCTTTTGTCAGCACCATACCTACTCTTGTATGGGATACATATTCCATATTTTTTTGAACAGTCAGGTATGTGGCTGACCTCATTCCACGTATTTGATGTATTTGTTGGCTGTGGAAACAGACTCCACAGAAAAACACTGATGGGATTCCAGTGCTTTGCAGTAGCTTTCACTGAAGGAATGACAAGAATAGCTCAGGAGTTGAGTATAGTGGTACTGGATGAAAGCAGAAAAAAAATTACTCTTTCTTTGGCCAAAATGTTTTAAAACAGAATTTGTCTATCTAATTTTAAGAAGGCAGAAATTGATACTATTTCAGATTCTGTTAGGTAAGGCATCCATTTTGTATTGTAAATTTTATCAAAACCAGTGATGCAACTTACACTTGCAGTGGTGTTTGACTTATGCCCTTGGCTGTGATCATTGTTTGAACACATAAGGCTCACCAGAGGCTTGCTACATAAGGCTTGCTACCAGAACCTGTTTAAAAGTTGAGCAGATTAAATCTCACAAAATGGACCATAGTATTTTCTTAATAATATAGCTCTGAAAGAGAGGGGTGTTTGCTGATCCTATTCTAGCAGCAGAAAAGGAATGTTGAACACTTTAAATTAACAGTGTTGTCAGATGTCACCATTCTTCAAAGCAAATATTGCATGATCTCCAGTGTAAATTGTTACCCAGTTTTCTGTCAACTACCTTCCAGACAGTGGTACAGCATAGGAGAATGGATTTTAAACCCAACCTCAATAAATTACTTACTTTGGGCTTTCATTGCAAAACACTGTGCTGGTGATAATGCTGGTTCAGTGGATTTCAAAATGCTTCTTCATACAGGAATTAGTAGAACTAATTCTAGATATCATTAAACAGTTTAGAGCGCATCAAGTCTTTGTCTAGAAGAATTGCCTCCCTATAAATGTTTTATTGTAATGGTCACACAGACAGGCTTCATGTCATGCTGTGATAAGTAACAGCAGTATGCCTTGTAATATGCAGTTAAATCAAAACTTAGCTATAAGGACAGGTACTGTTTAAAATCAAGAAAGTTTTACAAGGAATTTTTATATATTGCTGCCTCTCATATGTAAAAAAAAATAGATTGTGTTCCCTTTTAAGGGAAAAACACAAAGTGTAGCTAAAAAATGGGGATTTATTTTTCAGTAAAATTTTGCTTGGAGAAATGATCCTCGAGGGCTGTATTCTCTGGTCTCCAAGTACTAGACACTTCTTTAAAGGAATTGTTTGCCACCTTGAAGACCAGAATGACTTTTGAGAATGTGCTTTATTTCCTGGATGCTTTTATTCATCAGTAACGTATTTGGACAAATTTGTGGCTTGAGAATGGTGTGCTCAAGCCTCACTTTTATGGTGATACAAATGTGTACTATTTTGCAAAAAGTGCAAAAGGAGAAATAGTGTCTTGCTTACAGGTCAGTGTACAGCCTTGCTTCTAAACCAGTAAACTGCTATTTTCTCACCTTATATCTTAAAAAATTTTGTTCTCTTTCCATCTTCTGACAAATGCCTTCTTATGCTTTTGCAGAAGCATATGAGAACACCTGATGTTGTCATAGGAGCAGACACTATTGTGGTAAGAAGTCTTTAGTGATTTTGCATTATTTTCACTTATGACAAGTATAGAAAATACTTGTATCTTTAGGTTTAAGTTTGAAAGCTGCCTTCACTGTGAAGTTATATGCATTATGATACCTCTTTTTGGGATGTGTTGATGTGGCTTTTAGGGCTTTTTTTCCCCAACAAGGTAATTTTTGAACTCTTGAGAGCTAGAAGCCTTGCTGTTGGTTTTGGGGACACTAATACTGCCATAAATATTGCCTTGGATCTCCTTATATATAATGGAAATTCTGTTCTCAGGTGGCTTGTCTGTCAGGAAGTCCAGATCATGTGAACAGTCCTGTGCTGTGCCTTGTAGGAGGAGGTCACTTTGTATGTGACATCTTCACAGAGACAGTGAACTGTTAAGGACATAAAAAGTTGAATTATCCTTTTGTTTGAAAGGTGCAGCCATTGGAGGGTGGAGTATGGCACTCATGTGCTTGACTCTAAATTACCTGTTGTACCAAAGTATTTGTGCTTCTTGCTCTACTCAATAGACTCACGTTTGAAGCCCTGGCTGAAATCATGATATGAACATCATTTCTGATCTCAGTTTTTGAGAAGTGAGAAAAAGCAGCATACTCACTCTGTTTTTCTGTTTTAGTCTGTGGATGAGCAGATCCTGGAGAAACCAGTTGATAAGCAAGATGCCTACAGGATGCTATCCAGGTCTGTAGTTTTAAGTAAGATATGAAATTTGAAGATGCAGTTTCTCTCCATCACTTAGATTCTCAAAAGGGTTCCACAGAAGGGATACATGCAAATTTTTTGGGGTTTTGTTTGTTGTAAGTTTAGTAGGTCAATCTCTTAATTAGGGATATGAAAAGCACTTAAATATTTAGCTTTTTAGAACTCCAGGAAAAAAGGGAGACAAGATGATGCATCTTTGCATATATCCAAGGTGTCAAGTGAAAATTTTCACACAGTTTCATCTTACAATTTGGTGTGGAATCTCCTGGGGGACAGAGCATGTGAGATGCTTCTGATCTCATCCAGAAATATCCTGCTTAGTCTTTACAAGATTATTCCTTAAATAGTCTCTTCAAAGAGTCACATTCCCTTGCTATTATACATGTGTTGCTTACACAGCAGGTAATAAAGTCCTCACAACTAGTTGGCCACAGTGTGGCACTCTGGAGCCACTACAAGTGAGAGCCTGGGGTAAGGGAATCTGGGCTCTTCCTCTGCACTCTGGCTTGCCATGGGATCTCTGGGGACCAGTCTGGATGAAATGAGAACATATGCTCTAGTTCCCTATTACATGTTTAGTCTGGGTTACTTCACCCAGCTATTTATTGCCACCTTTCAGTGAAGATAGCCCTAACAGTAGAATTTATGCCAACTGGCCTTTTCTAATGCATTTGAAATAGTCACATTTCTGATGTACAGTGAATGAGCTGATACCATGGACTACTCTTATACAAATGGTATTTCAGAGACTTGAAATGACTGCAGCTTTTGGTAGTTTATGTGATTTTTTTTTTTTTTTTTTTGTGTTTTGCCATTATCTTTTCAGGAATATTGAAATAAAATTTGTTTCTTTAGGATGCATGTCAGATCCATTGAGTGATACATTAATGAAATGGTCTGCTTCTCAGGCTGTAGCAATATAATCATGTAGAATATTTCATAAGACTGTTGCTTAATGGACATTTTTTGCCCAACAGGTTAAATGGGAAAGAGCACAGTGTTTTCACAGGAGTGGCTATTATACACTGCCACAGTAAAGGTATGTGTCATTTTATTACAATTCAGTATTTGTATTAAAAACTACTCTCATGATAGCTTGTACAAGTAAAGAAATGGGATGAAAGTGTTTCATATACAGTCTGAATTGGTTTTGTACTCAAAAACTACCTTATCGAAATAAAAATTAAAGACTCCCCACAAAAGCCAGCCTTCTTCCTGTATTCAGTTTTCACACAGAAGGGAAAGTGACAAGACAATGGAGTTCAGAAGTACTGTCTCTGAAAGCTGTGAGACTAATTGAAAGGCCAGTGTAAGTGGTGGAATATTCTAAATTAAATACAAGTAAGGTACTGTAAACCGTGAGACTAAGCTGAATGTGATCCATTTCAACTTCATTCTGTGTTGTGCTTAGACCAGTTGAGGCTTAGTACCTCATACTGTTAAGAAGCTGTAGGGAGCAATACTCCAATGTTCCTTATCACATAATGTATAGAGAAAGTGAGTCATTTTTATGGAAACTACCATAAATAGAATTTGAGGAGTGTTTGAAGGGCATTGTCTGTTAATTGTGCCAGTAGTCTTTTAGTAGAGCTTTTGCAGACATTTCACTGGACATAGGCTTTCTGTACACAAATCAACAGTTTTTGACTTTTTCTGGAATGGTTGCTCTTAACTCTTGTAAAACGGAATTAAAGTTAGTATTGCAGTACTGCTAATATGCTAGTACAGTAGAGGGAGAGCTGCTGCAAAAGAAATAAAACATGTTTTATTTCTTTTGCCCACAGCAAAGGGCATGTTCCTGTGAGCAACCCAGCAATGTAAATAACACCTTTAACTCTTTACTCTAGGAAGAAGGTTAAATGCACCCAGCTGTGGTAGTGATACTGTAACAGCACATCTCATTTGAAGTGTACAAATTTGAACTGCATCACAGTCAGATGAATAGCAATATACCTTTATATACCCCAAGAGATGCAATCAATAGAACAGTTTTGTGGAATTACTATAAACTGTATTTACAGTTTATAATTACAATGTGCTTTTTAACTTGCTAAAGATGAATTTTTTTTATTAGAATTTGTTATCAATACTGAAAAATGTGGTAATCTGTCTTCATATGCACCAATTTTCTTACTTTGTTTGAGCTTCACACTATCACTGTTAAAGATTGGTTGGCACTCTTCCTTTGGTCTGTACTGTAGATATTTTTTACTCCTCCTCAAGCATTTCTACTGCTACCAGAACTGTGGTAGCAGGAGATGCTTGGTGTTTATAGAAAAGAGTAGAGAGAGCTAATAATCTGCAATGTGCACACTCATCTGTGCAAGGCCGTTACCTTTTGAACATGTTTTGGAAAAGCCTCTGTCTGCAGTGACAGCAGGGCCACATGCAGCAGGGTCCATACCTAGGTCTGCAGTACTTTATTTCACCTTCCCTCATCCACTTCCAGCTACAGAAGTCTGAAATAATATTGTCATCTCTTCAGAGATGGTAGGAAGGTGACGGTGATGATTCCTGATGGGACTGCTGGATACCCAAGTCTGAAGTACACGTGCAGCTGCGTGTACCCACTTTTATGGCAGCTACATGTTGAACTCTGATATGTTGTTCAGAGTTCTTTGACAACACTCATAAAGTTGAAATGGTGGCTGTAACCTTCTTTGTACTCAGTGCTGGATGTGTGTGCCAGCATCCATAAATAGCTTTGTGTAAGCATTGGTAATTTAAGAGTATATTCCACACAGGAAGAGCAGTCTGTTATCTCTGAGACAGGACTGCAGAGGCTGAAAATGCAAACTCACTGTTTTGAGAAAGTTGAATCCGCTGTCCCTGAAGACATACATCTGTGCAATATATTTAATTTTTCTCAAGCAAAATTGTAAAATGATTAAGAAATACAACCTAGATTTTATGCTCTCTAAACTACAATTCCCGTTTCTTTCTGTAGACAATCAGTTAGAGATGGAAGTCACTGATTTCTATGAAGAGACTAAAGTAAAATTTTCTGAGCTGTCTGAAGAGCTCTTATGGGAGTACATTCACAGTGGAGAGCCAATGTAAGTAGGACCCTGATGCCACCACACAACACTTGAGAATAGTCCTTAGGGTACATTGTTAAGCCAGTGTAAAACATCATTCTGTGTTCTGTGAAATTTTGTTCTGTGTATATGAGAAATGATAGTATGGGTGATGCAAGGGCACTATTATTTTGTTCTTGTGTAAAGCTGTCATTTCTCCAGTGAAAGTGAGCTACCTTTTTAGAACCCTAATGATTTTGAAAAGTGAAGACTTTAAATACTCTGGATTAAGCAAGCACTTGTGCAATGTACAATTATCTTTCTGTTAGCAGAACCATTCAGGGATCTTCAATGCCCAAGACAATGCATAGTTCATTACAAACAGGTGAAAAGAGGTAGTGTTGGATAATCGGGGCATCATGGAACTGTATTGGGAGAAAGCTAGAACTTGGTGTATTTAGTTTATCAAAACCACTGCTCTAATGCAAGGAACACCAGCTTAGTTTTTACTAACCCTTGTGAAAAGTGAACACCCAGTTTGTGTGTGTTACTGTGTCAAAATTGTCCTTCAGTTTATGCGTTTCTGCTACACTGGTAGTATAGTTACTGATCTATATAGGCAACATTTACAAAGGCAATATACGAGACAACAGTTATTCCATGGAAAAAATAGGATGAGAATAGAATGCCTAATTACTGCTCCGAAGATGAAGTTCACTAGATTGCTTTAAAAAAAAAAGTACTTATTTGGAGACAACAAGGGAAAGGAATTTGTTTTCCCTTTGTGTTAGCTGGACCTGCCTGAAGGCATAGTTAGCACTATGGACTGCATATCAGGTGATCTGATGTGAACTTTTGTCCCTGTAGCTTCAATTTTGACCATGTAAGAAATTGTGGTGGTTGTTAAACTCATTTGTGCTATAAAACAATAAAGCCACGCTTTACTGGGGAAAAGAAAGCACTGTGGACTTTGGATATACTTCAATGCTTATGTGTAAATGAGGTGTACTTGGTGAACATGTAAGGTTGACAGCTTATTGAATAGACTGATTTTTTAATTTGATAATATGGAGGGAGTGTTTTGGCAGACTGTAGCTTGTAATAAATTCCTACATAAGTTTTTGGAAGGTGATGTTTGCTATGCTAGTTAGTATGATCTTTAGATTTAGTGAGCCATAAAGTTGCAGTTTTAAGGAGAAATGACCATGGAGTTTTAGGAAGACTGTGAAATTGAAAATTATTTTGGAATATTCAGAGTATTTCCTCTGGAAGCAAATATCTTTAGCAGTACTTTGCTGCACCAAAACGGCTCATGAGCAGTGCTGGGTTGTTCTGTTCATTCTCCTGGAAAAGGAGTGTGTCATCAAGGGTTTCTCAAGGACCACAGGTTCAGAGAATGTATTTTATTATTCTATGAGGCTGAAGCAAATTGATCTTTGTTTCTATAATCTTGTTTATATATGTTCCTATTATGTTTATATAATAGGAAGCAATTGTTCCAACTTTGCAAAGGAACTACTAAGCACAGTGTCCTATAAATTTTGCAAAATTCAGTAAGGAGAAGTATCTCACAGCACTGTTTTTTTGGTTATTTTTGTTCCCTTCTCCATGTCCACTCATACAGGTTACATGATTCTGTGGGTTTTTCTAAACACATAAAAAACCTATTCTATAGGTTTTTCTAAACAAAAAGTGACCATTCCTTTTTTTTTTTTTAATTTACATGGCAAAATAATTTTCTGAAATAATACAAGACTTAATAATCGCATGAAAAAATAAAACAAAAATTACTAGTTCTCTTTAAGGATTAAATTGAGTTATTTTTCTATCAAGAAAAAGTGTACCATATGCAGTAGGGTCCATACCCAGATGTGCAATACTTTATTGCACCTTCCTTCATCCACTTCCAGTTACAGGAGTCTGAAATAATCTAGTCCATCTCTTGAGAGGTGACAGGAAGATGACAGTGATGCTTCTTGATGGGACTGAAGAAGAAAATTGGCATATAATATTTAAGTCAATCACTGGTGACAGAGTAATACTAGAAATACATAGCTGATGTAAAGTATGGGTAAGGAAGGAGGAGAAATTGCTGTCTCAAGGTAGTCTGTGATGAGGCTATAAAACCCCTCAAATTTTGGCTTCAGAAAGATGTTTTGCTTTTTATTTTATTCCTGTTCCTCTTTCTAAGCAAGGATTTTCTCCTTGCAGGCAGTCTCTTTCCTTTTTTTCTGTGTATCTGTAGAAAGAAGGCTGTACCCCAGTAATCCTCACTGTTTTGGGCTTGTATAATGAGTAGACTTTGACCCAGCTTTTTGTTTTGTAATCTTTCCCTTATGAACAACTTTATCTGTCTCTGCTTACAACTGCTAGCCTGAAAACTGATGTGGTTTTAGTAGCTCTCCTCTAATGGCAGTGAAACTAAAGGACTCTACTCCAGTCTTGTAAGGAGGTGATGACTGAGCCTTCAACTCTACTGCTTCACATTTTACTGTGAAGGAATAAAATGTAGAATATAAAAGTACTTTTCAGGATCCATTCCAGAACATAGTGTTGTAGAAAAATAAATGTGTAGCCATTTCTGTTAATCTTCTTGCTGGGGGTATGATACTGCTGCTTTTGATGGTTATAATGTTTTTTGCCTACCTGTAGGCATATACCAAAATAACTATAACTTCATTGAAAAATGAGAAGGCATTTTAGTCATTATAATATTCCTAATGAAGTTGATTTAAATCATAAGAACGTTATAAAAGAAAAAATAATTTAAACAATGACAAAGTTATAAGGTAGTGCTGACAATGCAAGATTAAAGGAAAATCCCTATTCCACAATTTATAGCAATTCAGAAAATTCTACTTGCTGGTATACTGATTCCTCTAATTGTTTTAGCATGCTATTTAGAAAGGGAATCCAGACATAAGTACTAAAAATAGAGATGTTTCTGATCAAATGTAAGATGAAAAAATTACTGATAATTTTTTTTGTGTAATGACCTTCTTTCTAAAGCAGTTTGTGTAATTCCATACTACCTTAAGTTAATAGATCTGAGACTGACTGACCTTTGGTTTCTAAGCTTGCTGATGTAGGTTTTCAGATTCTGCTATTATGTAGGAAACATAGTTTTAACTGCCTTGTTCCTTGTATTAGAACAGTAAAATTGTTGGGTCTCCTGCAGCTTATCTGACTTGTACATATTTCCATTCCAATCTGTGGAATTTGCATAATTACACCTAAAGACAAATTAGATTTCCAGGGTTAGTTTCTGTGCATGTACATTCTCGTGCCAAATTACCAGTATTACCATGACATCTGAGAGCAGAGTGTTGTGAACCACAACTCTGTTCTGTCTCAGATGGTTGCACAAGAGATGGATGGATAGGGCTAAATAGAGTAGTGGATCTTATTTGAGTAGGTTGCTCTTTTCCAAGGAAGTCTTGTCTTCCCAATCCTCATTTTAGGTATTCCTATGACTGAGATCTGCAAGATGCTTTCTGTAATAATTTGAGTTCTAAAAGGTCATCTTTATTCAGCTCCTTTGGGACCTAAAGGCTTTCCAGCCTCTTGTGGAATTGGGTGAGGGTCATTATGCATCTGGTGACCCAGTGGCAGTGCTGTTCTTGGTGACACTTTTTGGTTGTTACCTTTTTGGTGCCCACGACTTGGTAACCTATGGCAACACACTGACTGCAGTCACCTGCTGCTTAGGTGACTGTTTCACTTGCTCTGTCTGAAGCATCAAGACGTTTGGCTCCTCACCCTTAATAGAAATTCTGATCCTTATATTTATCTTGTTATTTACAAATTGAAGTGTTGAGCCTACCTGGTAGATCCAGTCTGCCTGTAACTTAGGTACACTAAACTTCTAGCCTCTGTAGTCCTGGTGTATTATTAGTATTCTGTGATATCTCTGCTCTTAACCTTGATTAGATCTTTGTTGGTTTTGCCTTATCTTCCTCAGGGACAAGGCTGGTGGATATGGTATCCAGGCCCTTGGTGGAATGTTAGTTGAGTATGTCCATGGAGACTTCTTGAATGTGATGGGATTTCCTCTGAATCACTTCTGCAAAAAGCTGGCAGAATTGTACTATCCACCCTCTAAACATAACATACAACATAAAAAGTATGACTCTATCCCTTCTGTGGACACTTTTGAGAACCTCAGTGATGGAGAATCTTCAAATTTCACAGAGCACAAAGTTGCTAGTAAGTTGGACCACAGTGGGATGCATTCCTCAGGAGCTGCTTACACTTCTGAAAACACTTCTGCTGTCAGAACTGGTTTTACAGTACCTTTGGAAAATCAGAATGGAGTGTCACAGAGTGCACCAAAACTTCCATCCAAAATTCTAGAGCTGATGGATGGTTTTAGAGCTTCAAAGGTAAGGGGGAAAAAAACCTACTCATTACATGGTTGTCTGATGCATTTGTTTCACTGGACTTCAGTATGCAGCAGGTATTGTGAAATATTTCAGCTGGAGAAGAAATGTATTAATAATTAGTAAAAAAGGACCACTGATATTCTGGAGAATCTTAAATAGCAGAAATTTCTGGTGCAGTGCAAACATTGCTGGGTTTGTCCCTTTGTATTTGCTTTTATGTGTTCTATGAAATTTCAGTTACCTATTGGATAATTTTATCCCTTGAGTTGAGAGGGAAAAGAATTTGCAGATTTTTCTTTTTTTACTGATCAGAAGAGCACAACCAAGCTGGAATTATATACTCTTAAAAAAAAAATTAATGTGATTAACTCACCTGACTTAACACTGTGACAAGAATTGTATATATTATATTTCCTTTGTAACTTTTAAGGCTTTGCATTAGAATTCTGTGGAAGATCTTAATTTTTTACTGCCTCTTCAGAATATTAATTTTAATAACGTGTTTCATGTTCTGGATGTGTTTAACTGATAATATCCATGCTGTATCTGATGGAGGCATACTCATAGCAGCTCACAAACAAGGTCACATGCTCTGTGTTTCAGCCAGGCCTGATGAGAAATGCATAGCTGGACATTTTAATTACTTCCAGATTTTCTACATAGTTCCAGTGTGGCAAAGACAATAGTGAAGAAGAGGAAGAAGAAATGAAGAGTGATCCTTCTAATAGGTCACTGGTCTCCAAGTTATTTGTGTTTTAGGAAGATGTGGGAAAAAAGTGCTCAAGTGGCAGTGAAATGCAAACTTGGAGCTAAAGATCCAGCAACTTGGAGATGAATGGAGGGGGGGCACACCAGACAGTGAACAATAGTTTTGCTGAAACAGTGGAGAGTTGTGCTCAGCTCTGGAGGAAGACTGTAGTGTGATCATGTGGTTCTGTGGGTGTGCTGCTTGTAGGCACACAAAACTGTCCTGAGAGGTTTGGAATAAAGTGGCTTTGAGGGTGCTGCATTTGTGAACTTCTTGTGTACCTATGGGGAGTGACATATTTGAATGGGTGAGATGATGCTTAGCATTTCTTCCATTTAAGTAAAAACAAATATGGATAATCATCAGAGTGTGGCTGTATATTACTTATACTGTTCACAGTGATGTGATGCTGAATAGTTTCGTGCAGTGAAAGACAGTGGAAGCTGGAAATAAAAGAAAGAACTTTACTTTCTCACTACTCCTGTGTAAAGTCATAGTGTGAAGTACTGAATCACATGTTGAACTTGTGGGATTTTTTTCCCACTAAATGGATCTTTGTAAAATTAATTACCAGTAGTGATGCATTGCAATCTGACAAAACTCATCATGTTTCCATTTGCAGAATAGGTATAAGTATACAAAAGCATTTATTTCCACCAAAACTCTCAAGTTTTTTTCATTTTGATTCTTGGGTGTCGCTTCAAGAACTTTATAAAGTGAGTAAAGTCTCCCACAGGTGAAGGCATTGCTGTCTATTTCCCTGTGAACCACTCTGTTTAGAACAGGAGGAGATCAGGGTTAAATACCTGCACGTTAAAAAACTTTGACGTTCCAAAATTTACATGGTCTGATCTGTACTCATATCTTTTACGTTTTTTCTTCTTTAATTCCTTTTTTATTTTTTTTGACTGAGAATTACTGAATGGGTTGGTCAGCCAAGTTTTCTGCCTTATCTTCTCACCTTCTTTTTCCTGTTCTAATGGTTTCCAGTTGGTATGAGTCCAAAGACTGGGCAGGTCTCAGAAGCCATCTGGTTGTAAACTAGGTGTAATTGGCTCAGTATTGTGAAAGCCTGAATTATAATAAATCCCAGCAATATGTTCTTATTAAGGTTGTTATAAAATAGAATAAAAAGATGTGAAGGTTATAGAATATAAATACATGCAGTAGCAGACCTACCTCTCAAAGTTAATCTTTTTCTCCCTTTAATTTTTATTAAACAGAATGTCAAGGCCCTTCTTTCCTTAATTACCTTTAGATTTAAATTTCATTATAGTTGCTTGCAATTGTAAAGAAGTGGATTCTGTGATTGCTGCATTTGCCTCCACTATTGTGCTCTCCGCAAGTTCCTTGATTTTAGGTGTTTTACCTGCTTCAGAATACAGAACCTGTAGAATTGCAAATTAATTTTGAATGGAGAGCTATATATTACTATTTTTAATTAATTTTACTCTCTGGTTTGGTTAGCATATCTTGAAAAAAGTTCAGCTAAGGTTTTCAATTTAAGGCAGCCATTACCCATGACTTTTTCTTCACCATGAAGCACTAGCTGTTCTTTTGTCCCCATGTGTACACATCCTGGTAAGGTGTGCTTGTAGTACAGTCGTCCTATGAAGTCTTACTCTTTTTGTTCTTAATCTTTTAGAGTTTTTTCCTTAATTTTGATAAAATAAAGACTTGTATTGTAGCAACTGAAGCTGTTACACTATCTTGGTGGAGACTTTTGAGTTCCTTATGCTTTGGTATCAAATTTAATTTTTCATTTTTTAATAACAATTTTTATTATCAAATTTTGGTATTGGTTCATATGCTTAAGAATGTTCCATTACGTCAAACAGCCATACAGATGGGGAAGTGCTGAATATATAAATAAAGTGGGTCTTCATACACAATTTTTAGGCTGCATTCCAGAATACCGTGAGTTCCCTTCTCTCCCAAACATCATTGTTAAAAGTTCTGTTACTTAGCCAAGATACTGAAACCCTCTGAGAAGGAAGGGAGCAATTTTTAGGAGGTTTGTGAAATTGTGTTGCAGTAGTTTAACAGTAGTTGTGTAGAATAATTGTAGGCAAACAATATAATTCTTCTGTTTTCTGATTTCAGTCTTTTAAACACAGCATGATAACAATTTCTTACCTACACATAGGCTCTGTTTGTAGCCTCTAAGCTGAAGATATTTGATCATCTGAAACATAAAGGTCCAACGAAGGCTGTGGACATTGCAAAAGATGTTGGAGCCTCTGTATGTGGAACTGAAAGACTCCTTGATGCATGTGCTTCTCTTGGATTACTGGAGAAAACACCACAAGGTGATTAATTTACCCTCTGTGCAACTGTATATACTAAAAGACAGGACTGGAAGAGATGCTTTTAAGGTCACAGGTTCTGACTTGAATATTGTGGGTAACTTGGATTTGGGGCAGAGGGAATGGATTCCTTTGCTTCATTATTAGTAGCTGGAACTGTTTCATGTGGTGGAAGGCTTTATGTAATGAACACATTCAAGTCTCCCGTATGGAAACCTTAGATTGTTTTTGCTCTCTGTACATAATGCTGACCAGATTTCTAAGAAAAGATTGCATGGACAGTCCCAGGGAACAGTGTAATAGCTCAGATCTGTACTTGAGTCACAGCAACCCCATGCAGCACTACAGGCTGGGGGTAAGGTGGCTGGAAAGCTGCCCAGTGGAAAAGGACCTGGTGGTGTTGAAGAGCAGCTGAACATGAGCCAGCAGTGCCCAGGTGCCCAGTGAGCATCCTGGCCTCTATCAGCAGTGGTGTGGCCAGCAGGGGCAGGGCAGTGACTGCGCCCCTGTGCTCAGCACTGGTGAGGCCACAGCTTGAATCCTGTGCTCAGTTTTGAGCCCCTGATGACAAGAAAGACACTGAGGTGCTGCAGTGTGTCCAGAGAAGGGTAATGGAGCTGATGAAGGGTCTGCAGTGTAAGTCTGGTGAGGAGTGCCTGAGGAAGCTTAGGGAATGTTAAACATAAAGCAAAGGAGGGTCAGAAGAGACCTTATTGTTCTCCACAACTATGTGTGAGGATGTAGCCAGGTGGGAGATGGTCTCTTTTTACAAGTACCTAACAGCAGAATAAGAGGAAACAGCCTCAAGGTATGCCAGGGGAGATTTAGATTGAATATTAGGAAAAATTTCTTCCCTGAAAGGATGGCCAAGCATTGGAACAGGCTGCCCAGGGAAGTGGCTGCCTCACCATCCCTGGAGGTATTCAAAAGGTATGTAGATGTACTTGGGAACCTGGTTAAGTGGTGAACTTAACAGTGCTGGGTTAAAGGTTGTACTTGATAACCTTAGAAGGCTTTTCCATTGAAGTGATTCTGTGTTTCTATCTAAACTGATTGTCAAATTCCATTTCCTGCTGCAGCAGTGCCATCAGTCTTCAGCAGAGGATCAGGCTTTTAATGGGGAGAATTCTGCAATCTGTCCCTCTTTGTGGACAACAACTTACTGGAACAGTCCATGAATGTGTATGTAAATGAGGGAGTCAGTATTAGCATTAACTTTTTCAATCAACACTATGTGGTTCTAAGTTTGCATGTGTATCATTTACATAGTAAGACTTGAAATAATTAGGTGTAAAGAAAAGAAAATAAAGGAGTCTTTTTAACTCTGTTAGAGGACAAGACAAATGAAAAAGACCCAAAGACAAAATGGAGAAAGCTTAAATTCAGGAAAGAAGCAGTCATAATCTAAACAAAAATAGTCAATAATGAGCAACATCTAATACTGTCCCTTGAATATTAGGTATCTAACTGAGGTACTCTGGTTTAAAATAAAAAATAAATCAGTGTGTATCTACATTTTCCAGCATCTAAATTCTTTTTTGAAATAAAGTACTTGCTCCTTTAAAAATAACAAGATTTTCAGAATTAATTTTTGTGCAAAATTTTTAGTAATAGATCATAAAATCAGGATTACTAGTTATTTATGCAGGGAAACATGCCTTCAGATTTTAAACAAGAGTTGCAAAGTACTGAAACAAAGCTGGTTACAACTGTGTTCTTCCCATAAGGTTACAGTAATACAGACTCAGCAAATACCTACCTGACCTCAGATGGTAAATACTCACTTCATGGCTACATTATCCATTCTAATGACCACCTTTGGCCTCTCTTCACAAACTTGGAGTTTGCTGTCAAAGAAGGGAGCAGGCAGAATCATCGAGCCTTTGGAAAGAAAGCAGATGATCTATTTAAGGTAATATAAACTCTTACTACTATCAAAACTAGCTGTGAGGAGCCCAGAACTGCTCTAGGGACAAATGGAGATAGAGATGTCTGAAGAAAAATTGTCAGTCTCAGAAATGGTAGAGAAACAATGCAATTCACCAGTCCCAGGCTTCTGTTACCTTCAACTTTAGGCTGAAGTAGTGGAGCAATCACAGAATATATTGGGAGATTTGAGTGCTGACAAAAATTCTCCAGATGAAGTGTTGCCCATCCCACTGACACTTGGAACAACCTCTGGGCCTGATGAATTGACATTTGTGTCCCTTTTATAATACCAGATAGTACCTTACCACACATGTACTCCTTCCATATTGGATACCAGTCAGTTGATAGTGATGTGCATCCAGTTTAGGCTGTGCTGTGTAGTCAAAGCTGGTTCATGTTGATGCAGTGGAGAAGGGATCTAATCTCCTTTATGAAGTTTTTTAGTTTTGTATAAGCTTCAAGCTGATATCTATTACTGATAAAATTGTAATCCTTCTGCTTTCTGTTTCAATCTGTGGTAATCCTTTCCCAATGCTAGCCCAAGTGGATGTGATCAGGCTGGAGAATCACTTAGGGGTATTACTAGCCTAACTTGTCATTTACTCATCTGGTGAAGAGGTTGAGAGGCATAAATATTTGTGTCTGTGTAAGCAGAGAGCTGGTAGTGTGAGCAGGAGAATGTCTTGGACAGCACTGCTGGCTTAAATTGTACTTCAGACTACATCCTGAGGTCCTTGATTTGTATTAAACTTCAAGATGGTGATGAAGGCAGTCTCCTGAAGGAGATGTCTGCATCCCTCATGCATTGTCAATGGAACAAAATAAGGACTTCTGGAGACTTAAAAGCTCTGCCAGCTTCATGTTATTACTTAAATAACTGGAGGACAAAAATTCCATTGGAAATCATTCAAAGGATCTTTAAAGGGAATTAAGATACTTTGCTTTAAGATAGCTGTTGGAGTAGATTTCTAAATTTATATACAAATTAAGTGGTTTAATTAACCACTGGAGCTTATCCTTTGTTAAATCTGGGTTATCAACTTTGCTTGGGTGATGCTTGTGTTCAGTTTGGACCTGGGCTCCATATGTGTATAGGATGGTGTGCCTGAGCAGAATCTATGGGCTGCCTGTGGCACTATGCACACCACAGCCTGGAGATACTGCCACTTCATGGTAGTTGCAAAGCCAGGAATAACTGGTGAAATCTGCATAAAGGTGAAAGGTAAAGGGATTTGTGTGTTTGTGTCCTTGAAAAGGTAAAGGCATGAGATTCTGCTACTGAATGCTTGTTTGTTCCCTAATAAAAAAAAAAAAAAAAAAAACAGAATGATCTTTAGCATTTCTGATTTATGGTATGGCCCAATTATCTAGTTATTTTTCCATCATGGGAGAATACATGTTTGAGTGAAATGAAAGCAATTTGTGAGGGTATCAAGAAGGAGCACTTTTTCTTTCATTCTCCTAAATCTGTCCTTTCAAGGTGTCTGTGTGATCAGAATTCTCGAGAGGATGCAAAAATCTGCTTATCACTACAGCAAAGGATTTGGATGAGCAAATAGTCAGTGGCATTTTTAATGGACCTTTTCATTTTGGGAATTCTAATGTTCACCTACTGCCTTGGTTGTACATAGTTTTAATTAACCCTGAAAATAAACCTTAATTATGCTGCTTTTCCCCCTTTTTAGGACTATTATCACAGCCAGGAAGTAAAGCAACGTTTTATGGCTGCCATGCACAGCATTGCTCACCTGACAGCAAGAGATGTGGCTACAGCATTTGATCTTTCACAGTTTAAATCTGCTTGTGATTTAGGAGGTATTGCTTGTAATTGAACTTGTATACAATAAAGGGAAAAGTTTGATTTCAGTTCTGCATTTTATTACTTAAAAGACATGTATTTCTTCACTAGAGCAGTAGTAATATTATCTACTGTTGTTTTTCTGATACTGCAATGTCAGGATAAAAGAGCAGTGCAGGTAATTGAAAGCAGAGTTACCTAAATGATATTAGAATAGCTTAAGACAAGTAAATGTTTGTTTCAATCAGTTACATGGCTCAAGGCTGAAAGTAAGATAGTGGCTCAGGTGATACAGCATTGAGGTGAGAGTGCCATTTTCAGCAGTGTTGTTGCTCTCCTTAGGCACATCCAGGATCTCCAAAAGTAATGCAAGTAGTGAACCACCACTACTGGGGTGTCAGACTTGAAACACTGCACTGCTAAAACAAAAGTTTGATTCTTTTCTAATGGATTTGTTTTGTGTATTGTTGTAGTTATTAATATCTAATATGTCCATCAATATGTTGAAGACCAGTGATATACCTGAAGAAACTCTGTTTTTTAGCATTCCCTTTTTTTTATAGGAAACCCTGTGCTTGGAGCTGCACAGAGGAAGTGTTATTATATAGGGAAAGATCCATTGAAGGAAGAATAATTTATTAAGTGCCTGAGGAGGTGGACAGTATCTCAGAGGAATTAACCCAGTATTGGTACAGCTGTTGCCGCTTGTGTAGAGACTCCAGAACTTCACAATCTTTACTATGCTGGAGAGTGTCAAATTTCATATATCAGTGCTTTGTAAATGTTAAACAGTTACAGGTGTTCTTCTTCAGCAAATAGAAGTATTTGCCTTTTCATTTACATTTTGATACTCCCCAGAAAAACCCTGAGGTACTGGTATCAAAGGTCACATTTGCAATTCTGTGTCAGTAAGGAGTCATGCCTGCATTCCACAACCTTTAAAACCTTGCTCTATCAACCAGGAAGTCTTGTTCGTTGTTGAGCTGTCTGTCTCTGGTTCTGATTGGATGCCTCTGTTTCACAATGTTATATACAGCCTTGTCTTTAAAAATGTCTGCAAATTCTGGGAGAAAATAACTGAATTAACTTCTTTAAACTCTTAACAGGTTGCACTGGAGCTCTGGCTTATGAATTAGTACAAGTATACCCAAATCTCAAGGTCACAGTATTCGACCTTCCAGAAGTCATTGCAAACACCTCTTACTTTCAGCCTTCAGGACAGCACACTGCTCCAGTAACATTTGTGTCAGGTAAATGTAGCACATGATCATTTTTCTGGTTTCTCTTGTCCTTGAGCACAAACAGGCTCTTTTGCTGCTGCTGCAACCCCAAACATATCTTAGTACAAGGCAGTATAGGTTCACCCAGGCTAAATGGGGACATAGTATTTTTCAAGACTGTGGGGATAAAAAAATGCTTGGAGAATGTGGCTAAGTAGGTATGAATTAGTAAGTTTTTTAATACCACTGGAAGCAAAAGCTACATGTGCTTGTCTGAGGTATTTAATTTCTAGACAAGTTCAAAATGGTGATTACAAAGAACTTTGTCTCCTTCCTTGCTTTATGTTTACTCTCCAGTGTTTTGTTAGAGAATTCTCGCCTATGATCTGCTCTTTAACTACACTTTCCTTATCTGCAAATCAGGGCATACTGTACCTGTTCATTCTTGTTACTTTTGTACTCTGCTGAAGTGCCTTGTTTTTGCAGTATGTACTCTGTGGTTTCTGTAGGAATGTACTGTTTTCCAACAGGTGACTTCTTCAAGGATAATCTTCCAGAAGCAGATCTTTACATCCTTTCACGTGTTCTTCATGACTGGCCTGATGAAAAGATACACGTGCTGTTAAGCAAGATATCAGCTGTTTGCAAACCAGGTATGTTTTATTATCTTGTGAACTTCAAGGTGCATGTTAATGTACCTTTAATGAGCACTGAGTAATGCTTTTCTAGTATGAACTTAGGATATTTTTTGTTCAGTCATAGTAGCTTTTGCCTGAATGTGTAGGCTTGCATTATGATACCTACTAATAAAAAGAAGGAAACAAACCTGCAAATAAAACTATATATAATAAGCTTTTACTATAGTTGCAGGCTTCACATGCAACTGTATCATATCCCCTGTCTCTGTCATGCCCAGACTTTCTTCCTAAGCCCTGTATCATCAATTAATTAAGCATGTGCTTATTTCTATACATAAAATTAGCCTAACTGAAGTTCCTTTGGGTAAATCAAGCAGCAGCAGTTTGTTTTGCTGTTGTTTTGCTATCTCAGTAGTGTCCAGAATATGGTAAACTGGCTGAAGTTCAGTACTACTTTATGCACACATACCCTGAGAAATATGCAGCCTTTTTGACTTTCTACTGCATTTGAATCATAGAATCATCAGAGTATCTCAAGTTGGAAGTGACCCATAAGGATTATCAAATTGAACTCCTTGCTTCTTGAAGGCTTAACTAAAACTAGTTCATATGACTAAGAACATCATCCAGATGGTCCTTGAACTCCAGCAGGTTTGGTGCTGTGACCAATTCCCTAGGGAGCCTGTTTAAGTGCCTGCCACCCTCTGGGTGGAAAATCTTTTCCAAATGTCCAGTCTGAACTTTTCCTGATGCTTCATTGCATTTCCTTGTGTGCTGTCACTGGTTCACCAGAGAGGGGAGATCAGTACCTTCCCCTCTATTGCTCCCTTTGAGGAAGTTGTCCATGGTGATGAAGTCACACTTCAGCCCTCTGTTCTCCAGTCTGAACAGATCAGGGGACCTCAGCTGCACCTCATGAATCTTGATCTCACGGCCCTTCACCATCGTGGTCGCATACACTGAGGCACCCAAAATTACACACAGAATCAAAGAATATGCTGGGTTGAAAGGGGCCCATCAGGATCCTCAAGTCCAACCTCTAGCCATATGCAGGATGCCCCAGGGGTCACACCGTGTGCCTGAGAACATTGCCCAAACACCCCTTGAACTCAGGCAGTCTTGGTGCTGTGATCACTTCCTGGGGAGCCTGTTCCAGTGCCCAGCCATCCTCTGGATGAAAACCCTTTTCCTGATACCCAAACTAAACCTCCCCTGACCCAGTTTCATGCTGTTTCCTTGAGTCATGTCACTGATCACAAGAGTGAAAAGATCAGTACTTGTCCTCCATTACCCCTTGTGAGGATGTTGAGGACCATCAATCTACTCCAGGCTGAACAAAGCAAGTGACCTCAGCTGCTCCTTATAAGGCTTGCCCTGGAGACCCTTCACCATCTTTGCAGCCCTCATTTGGATGGTCTCTAATAGCCTAATATGTGTGTGTGTATATATATATATATATATGTATATATATACACACATATATATATATATGTTTTATATTGTGGTGCCCAAAACTGCCCACAGTACTCAGGGCAAGGCTGTACCAGCACAGAGTAGAGTGAGACAATCACCTGTTTAGTGATCATCTGACTAAATCACAGAATTTAGTGATCCTGTGCTTGGATGCACCCCAGAACATGGCTGTCCCTTTAGACTGCCAAGGCACACTGCTGACTCATATTCAGGCAGCATTAAAGATCAAAGAAAACAAAAAGCAGAAAAGCCTGATTCCTTAATGCAAGTGTAGGTCTGACATTTGTTTCAGAGGAGAGGATGCAAAATAAGATCTAGCCCATTAGCTATAATCCTGATGATAAATTGTGAAAGAAAATTTTGGGTGACTGTCTTAATCTTATGCAAAGTTTGACAGATGCTTGCAGGAGTTCAGTTCAAATGAAAGCAAGGCTGAGTTTAAGAGCATAGGCAGGAAGTGATCTGAACTTCTGGAGACAGTGCTCTAAACTCTCCCTTGTTTTTAACAATTAAATGGTAGCTTCCAGGAAGAGATAGCTGAAAGTAAATTTTCACTGATTTCCACTGAAGACCATTAAAATCAGTCTGAGGGAACCTCTGTAATTGTCTCTGAAAAAGCACTTTAAAGTTGAGCTGACACAGAACCACTTTTGGTTGTTTTGGAAATGCAGGAAGTGCCTTGCTAGTGGCAGAAACTGTGCTTGATGAACAGAAGACGCACCCTTCAATAGCTGTGCTACAATCCCTCAGTATGACTGAAGGCAAGCAGAGAAGCAGCTCAGAATATAAACAGCTACTGGAGAAATACGGATTCACAGATGTACAAATTAAGATCACAGGAAACTTACTAGATGCTGTTCTGTGCTTCAAGAAGAATCTGTCACTGTAGTGTGCCCACAACCAATCTGGAATGCTGAATTTTCTCCCCTTGTGCAATATACCCATTATCAACCAACTTGTTTTGGCAGCTGAGGATCATTTTGGCCCTTTGTCTGAAGCATAGCTGTTACAGCCCCTGGATACAAGCTGGAGTGCAGCTTCTGCCAGAGTGAATTCTGTGCATTTTAAAAAGTGTCTGGGGCAGGCTGAAACACCTGCATGTGAAATACCTTAATGTCCAGTTCTTCTGTATACTGTATTAAGCTTAGACTTGGCATAGCTGTGTATAGCATGTCAGGTTAAAACTGCAAACTAGTACTGAGCTACATCAATGTCTTAGTTTTCTTGGGCCATAAAATTAAAGAGAGTTCTCCTTCTGCAGTGTATTCAGTGGTTACTACTAATTTTTATCAGAAATAAAAAAATTAATATTGTACCATCTGCTTGAATTTGGGGATGATAGTCCTCTTTTTCACTGCTGTGTGGGACTTTGCTCAAAAACATCTCATATGTAGTCTTTTAAAGCACTTCTTCTACAAGCAAAAGTGAAAACAGAACAAACCTCAAACATGCTCCTACAATAGCTGTAGTGACACAGAGGAACTTCAGCAGCCTCTGGCCTCCAGCCACAGTATGTACCTGCACAGGGTGCAGCTGAGAGCTGTTCATATTTCATGCTGCCACTTCTGGGGTTTTCTGAATATGGTTGAATAGCCATATTTGCTTTCTGTCTCATTAACTGAGATGAGTTTTAGGATTTATGTATAAAACCTTGTATGAAAATTTTAAAAAATAAAAGTTTCTTCATGCTTCAATCTTTAATTGGAGAACTGCATACTGTATCCCATCTCTTCAAGTAATTTGTCACAAATGTCACCTCTGCTAGTGTTTATTTCTTTCCTGATACTTCATTGATTTTTATTTTTTCTTTTCAAAGTGTAATGGAAGCCTTTCTGGAAACTAAAGTTACACTTTCAAACTAGCTTGCTTTCTATCATTTGTGAGGTTTTTGCCTGTTGCTTGTACAGCAGTAGTCCCAATAAACCAGTGTGCAAGAGGCTGTGCCAGTACTGAATTACCAACCTCAGCAACTTAGAGAGGGTTAATGAGGAAGGTTAAGTCATCTGCCCGGATGTTAATCAGGAGTTACTTTGCTCCTTGGCCAATGGGTAAAGAGAAAGTGCCACAGTGGCTGACCTCATTAGGAGAAACAGGCTTCCTACAGAGCATTTCAGGTGTACAAAATCAGGGAAATGTCAGACTTTGCCACATTGGGGTTTTTAATTCTTAGCAGAAGGTTTCTATGAATGGAATTTTGACTGATCTTATCTCTGCAGACATTAAAATAGATAATGCCAAATATTCAAATGAATAAATTTAAAATGTTTCTTTTCCACAATGACATGAAGCTTGCTTTCAGCTTAACAGGTTTGTATGTTGAGAGAGACTCATTCTGGCAATCAGATGTGTCTTATCTCATAGTTACTCATGAAGTTCATAATGCTGTTCCTTAAGCTGCTTTAAGCTGTTTGAGTCAGAAACAATCAAATCCTAACATTGGTACACCTGTAACTGTTACAGACTTTAAAACTGTGCCCCTAAGTACTATGTCTCTGACTGTAAAATTAGAATAGAATGTGTTTGGCTACCACCCAGCCTTCATTTACTCTGTGATTAATGCACAGCACTAAGCATTAGTCCCTTGGGCATGCTGTCTGTGGTCATGTACCGCAGCTTTGCGCTCTCAGGATAATTAAGTGTTGGAGCAGATGATCCAGGGAGGTTGTGGAGTCTCTGTCCTTGGAGGCTTCCATGTGTGAAGCCAGTCCTGAAGAAGCTGAGCTGATTGCAGAGCTGCTCTGCTCTGAGTGGGAGGCTGGACTAGAGATCTCCTGTGGTCTGTTTCAGGCTCAGGTGCTCTACAATCATGTGATGCAGCCCAGTCACCTGAGGAATTATAACATCATCTTACTAATACACAAATTAAGTTTTTCAGCTCCTCTGAATATCTTTTGCTGACTGGTAGAAGGAGTGAATTTAATAGTCTAACACTGAAAAGATTCTAAGCAATGTACATAACTGAGGAAAATTTTCCTGACATGAAGAATGAGGGGGGTTAAGTTTTAAAATGTTATGATGATTATTGAATGTCTGAGCTGTACAAGTTGGAATGGCTCTGAGGAGATTGTCTTAAAGGTCAGAAAGGTATGAATGTTATGCTGCACTTCATAATAAAATCACTCTGAGCTTCTGCTATTTTGATCTCAGTTGGTGTCAGGCCAAAGGCAAGTGTGTATCGCAATGATTTGGTCTGTAGCCCTCTCTTAGCTTCCCTTTCCCCTCACACGTCTGAATATGGAGAAGAAGACTCTGTAAATCAGATCATTTAAGTTCTTTCATCTTTAGATCAGTCCCACCACAAAGAATTCAGTTTCTACAGAAATAATGTACAGAATGTATTGAACAGAAACATTGACTTCTCCTCTGCTTCTGTAATGCTTGCCATCCACTCTTCTCTCTGCTTGGCATCATTTCAACATGAGTGTGAAGCAGCAGTAAATCCCAAAGAGATGCAACTCTATTCCTGTCTTACTGTTTCCTATAGTCCTCATGCCAAGTCTACAGAAGTCATCCCCTTTTCCCCTGAAAACAGACGTGACTTGACTTGTGAGTGTTTGATCACTCCATACTGAGAAAGGGAATTTCCTGGGGTTTGTGAGAAGAGTGGATTATTCCTTTAATAGTGGATTAGTCATTTAATAGGAGAGAAAATCCATAAATGATAAAGGAATTCACCCAGGTCTTGTAGTTTGCACCCTTCTGTATGGCAGCAGAAATTTTCTTGCCTGATAATGGATTAGAACTGTTGCATGTGTTTCTTTTTAAATTAGGCTGTGCAATTTTGCTGGCTGAAATGGTGTTGGATGATGAAAAGAAGAACAGGAGCACAGCTCTGCTGCAGTCTTTGAACATGCTTGTGCAGACAGAGGGAAAGGAGAGAAGTGGCTCTGAATATCAAGCTTTGCTGGAACAACATGGATTCAAAAATGTCAAAATCAGAATAACAGGAAATTTGTTAGATGTCATTCTCTGTGTTAAGACTTAGAAAAAAATGTAGTCTGGATGTCTTATACTTGTGTTTGATATTTTGTAATTATCCAAATACATTCTCAACTTCCCATCAATACCATAAAAAAGAAATGTATTAAGAAATGCCATCTTTGTGGTACTACTTTTTAAAAGTTTATTACATTTAGTTTAGACTTCAACAGAATGATGCCAGGAGATTCTGTCGCTGCACAACACGTGTAGGACACAAATGGTGTCATCAGCCCAAGGGCAGTATTCACACTGCTGAGAAGTCACTTTCTTCATACTTGGTGCAGTTAGAATAGCGGAGTTTTTAGACCAGAGCACATTGCTTTGCCGCTGTTCCAGGAGGTTAATGTTGGTATAATTTTAATGATCCATCACCATCCACTTTAGTATCATTTTATATTGCACCCTCTACTGTAAATAAACACACTCTAATCAACTCTGGAAACTGCTACTGCAGTGGTGTAAGATTGGAAACAAGAACTGGAGCAGCAGCTTCCTGAGAGAGTCAAGATGGACTGCTCTGCTTTGAGAGAGGCTTCCAAAAAAAGGCAGTTATATAAAAGCACAAGTTTCCTCTGTGATTGTAATTTGATATTAAATCTGAGGGCACCAAGTTTGTTTCAAGAACATCATCCTACACCTTTTTAGACCTTCTTAATTTGTGAGTTCTTATAAAAGTGGATAGCAGAATATGAGATGAGGAAAAAAAAAGGTGAAGAAACAGAAGAAAAGCATGGTGATGGAGAAAAAAGGATTTCCCCCTGTCATGTGCAGGTGAGCTCCCAAGCTGAACAGAACATGACAACTACAGACTGAACAAGTTCCCCATTACAAATTATGTGCCTTTTACCTTCATTTTTTCACACTGATGATACTCGAGAGTCTTAGAATATGAAGTTCTTTTTAAATCAATAGAAAATTTTATGGTGAACAAAATCTCAGTCTTGGAGACAAGTATTGTGCTGAGAGAGTATTAACATTCAGTTATGAGCTTTTTTAAAAGGAAAAATTACCACACTGTGTGTGCCTCCCTGAATGAGTGAATGTACCACAGCATTTCATAAATTATGTTCAGAATATGGTCTTCTAACACCCTATGTGTTTAACCCTCTGTGAGCACAGGAGTCACTTCAGTCTCTCTGTATTATGCTTCAGAAGAGCACACAGTTTACTTTTGATCTACTGGTGTGCAAAAAAAAAGTATAGTGACATATCTTGTACTAGAGCAGAGACAAAGGCGATGCCTGTCACCTTTTCTCACAACATGCCCTCTTGAGAGACATGCTCATTTTGAAATCCTGCAAAGTACATACATGTGTAAGCAGTGGTTACTGGCACCTCAGCTACTGCAGCTTTGTGGTTCACCAGTCATCTGTTTAAAAAAAAGGTTTGGCCTTACTGACTTTGGTTGGGAACACCCACAAAAAGTGAAAGCAAGTGATGTGAACTAATGCCCTCCAGCTAGAATAATTTCAACACATTTTAGAAAGAATTCATATAATTTCAGACAGAAGTTTGATAGTTACGTTCAAAATATCAATTTCAGCATACAGTAAAATTAGCAAAGTTAGTGATGGAAACCAGGCCTGTCTTGGTAGGGCCTGAGTCCCTGCCATGAGTGCTTGCTGTGACAGCCTGCAGGGGAGGTTTTCACAACATCTAACTTTGAGTGCCCATACAAGAAGCTGGAACCACCCTGTCCTATTGTTCCTCTATTGTCCCACAGGAAACTGCAGCTAAGTCCATTGTCTTGGATCAGTTCAGTGACATACAGAAAAGCCCAGTGATGTGACCCTAGGCAGTGGCAGTGCTAAGGAGGAGGTGGGAACAGAATTTGGGAACAAGGATATGCCATGGATCAGCATTACCCAGAGTGTGGTGAGTGTGGAACAAAACTGACAGTGCCTGAAATCTGCTGCCCTCCACCTGACAGCTGCTGCCCCACAGGGACCCGATGCAGAAAGCTGTGTCTCCCTCCTAGACTGGCTTCCAGCAGAAAGAGCCTCCAGTTCACTTGCTTGTGCTGCTCATTGACTGCAGCCTGGGCCCACAGACCCACACCCCAAAGCCAGTGCTCCAGCAGCTCACACTCAGCTTCACAGAGTCAGAATCACAGAATCACTTATGTAGGAAATCTCAGATCATCAAGTACAAACTCTGACCCAAAACCAGGTCAGCAGATCATGGCACCGAGTGCCACATCTACTCTTTCCTTAGGTACACCAAGGGACTTTGACTACACCACTTCCCTGGACAGTCCATTCCATTGTCTCACCACTCCTGTGAAAAAATTCCTCCTAACGTTCAACCTAACCCTCCCCTGGCACAGCTTGTTTCCTCTTCTGTTGCTGGTTGCCTGGGAGAAGAGGCCAACTCTCACCTGGCTACAGCCTCCTTTTGGGTGGTTCTAGAGACCAATAAGGTCACCCCTGAGCCTTCTTTTCTCCAGGCTAACCAGCCCCAGCTCCCTCAGTCGCTTCTCACAGGACTTGTGCTTCAGACCCTTCACCAGCTCTATTGCCCTATCTGAATCCGCTCCAACACCTCAATATCCTTCCTGGATTAAAGGGCTCAGAACTGGGCACAGTACTCGAGGAGTGGCTTCAGCAGTGCTGAGTGCAGGGGCAGGATTACTGCCCTGCTCCTCTTAGCCAGGATGCCACTGACTTTCCTGGCCTCCTGGGCACACACTGGCACATTTTCCGATGCTGTTCACCAGCACCCCAGTCCCTTTTACACGGGGCAGTTTTCCAGCCAGTCGGCCACGGGGTTGTTGTCACCCAAGTGCATTTGGCGTTTGCTCTTGCAGAACCTCATACAAGTAGCGCCCATCGGTCCAGCCCGTGCAGACCCCTCCGCAGAGCCTGCGTGCCGGGCGGTACGGGGGCTGTGCAGGCGGCTGCGGGCGCTACTGGCAGCGGCACAAAGCGATCGCGGAGAGCGCTTGGGAAGGCGACCGTAGTGGTGTGGGCAGCGGCGGACCCGCAGGCTGCCCCGCGGGGGCCGGGCCGGGCCGGTGGCGGGGCCGGGTCGGTAGCGGTGACGGTGACGGTGACGGTGACGGTGGCGGGGCGGTGGCGGCAGCGGGCCAGCCGGCCCGGGTGACGCGGCGCTGCGACACTGGCGCCGCAGCTGGGCGGAAGGCGAGGGGAGGGGCGGGGGCGGGGCCCTTTCTTCGCAAGCCCAGCCCCCGGGGCGGGCTGGCCAATGGGGAGGGGGGGCGTGTCCGGCGCGGCCCGGCATTAAGCCCATGCGCGGGGCCGCTCCCGCCCTTTCGGCTTGAGCGGCAGCAGCGTTTCCCTCCCGGCGGCTCCGGCGCGGCGCGAACATGGCGGACCAGGCCATCTCCTTCCTCAAGGACTTTCTGGCGGGCGGCGTCGCCGCCGCCATCAGCAAGACGGCGGTGGCGCCCATCGAGCGGGTCAAGCTCTTGCTCCAGGTCAGCGGCGTCGGCGAGAACGGGTGGCGTGGGCAGCGCCCCTCTCTGTCCCCGCGGGCGCCGGGCCGGGCGAGGACAGAGGGACGGGCGGGGGCCGCGGCCAGCGGGGACAAAGGGCGCGAGCCAGGCGGCGGCGGCGGCTGGCGGGGAGGTCACGTGAGCGGCGGCGGGGAAGCCGAAGCCGGTTCCGCCATGCGGGGCGGGGAGGGAGGGCCGAGCCGGGCCGAGGGGGGCGGCCGCCGCTGGTGTCACTTCCTGCCGCCCCCGCTGCCGGCGCCGAGGGCATGGCAGGGAGGGGAGGGCGGCCGCTCTCCGCCGCCATCTTGGCGGCCTTCACGTGATGCGCGCCCGGGCCGCGATTGGGCCGCGGGCGGGGCGGAGCCGGGGCGCGGCCGGCGCGCGCGGCCCGGCGTGACCCGGTGGCGCCCCAAGGTGACTCGAGTGACCTTCGCGCCGGCCCGGCTCTGGCCCCGCGGCTGGCCGCTCCTCACTCACCCTCAGCCCCTGTACCTCGGGCTGGCAGCTCTGTCGCCTAACGCGGCTCTCAGGCGATTCCCACCAAAGGCCCGTCTTTGTCAGTAAAGGCTCGCACCTCTATGTATGCCCTATGTATTTGTCTTATACTTGCCCTTGCACCTCACAGAGTCAGTTTGGTAAAGACCACAGGAAGATCATGGAGCCCAACCTAATGCCACGTAGTCTAATTTAAAGTAGACTGTGGCACTAAGTGCCATGTCCCGTCTTAAACACCTCTAGGGATGGTTGCTTCACCAGTCCCTAGGCAGTCCATTCCGAAGTCCAATCACGTTTTGTCTGAAGAAATTCCTCCCCTAGTTACTCCTAAACCTTCCTTGGCACAGCTTGAGGCTGTATTCTCTTGTCCTGTCACTAGTTGCCTGGGAGAAGAGGCTGGCCCCCACCTTGCTGCAGTCTCCTTTCAGGAAGTTGTAGAGGAATTGCTTGCGGTTTTCTATTCTTAATTTGCCAAGTCCTGAATTCTGAGAAAGCTTGGAAGCAATTTTAAGTCTTTTTCTTTAAAATAACAACAATGGCCACTCAGAATTAACAACTTTGTTTTATAGTGGAAGCAGGTTTAAGCCCAGCTGCAGCATAGACCTGTCAGGACAAGTGATCAATATCTGTGTTTTTATTTGCAGGTGCAACATGCGAGCAAACAGATTGCTGCTGATAAGCAGTACAAGGGTATCATCGATTGTGTAGTGCGTATTCCAAAGGAACAAGGAGTGCTGTCCTTCTGGCGAGGAAACCTGGCAAATGTCATCAGATACTTCCCAACTCAAGCTCTTAATTTTGCCTTCAAGGATAAGTATAAGCAGGTGTTTTTGGGAGGTGTAGACAAGCACACTCAGTTCTGGAGGTATTTTGCTGGTAACCTGGCATCTGGTGGTGCAGCTGGAGCCACTTCCCTCTGCTTTGTCTACCCCCTGGATTTTGCAAGAACCCGTCTGGCTGCTGATGTCGGAAAAGCTGGTGCAGACAGAGAATTCTCTGGTCTCGGGGACTGTCTAGTCAAAATCACCAAGTCTGATGGTGTGCGTGGCTTGTACCAAGGGTTCAATGTCTCTGTCCAAGGCATCATCATCTATAGAGCTGCCTACTTTGGGATCTATGATACAGCAAAAGGTAATACTTCAGAGGAGATGTGGAAAGCCTGTTTTTAGAATTGTATTGTCTGGTTTTGGATATTTGAAGGTGAAGGGGGATATCAGTGCTACATCTGTGACACTGCTGTACACAAGGGAAAACTTGTGTTAATCACAGCAGCCTACCTGCAAGTACTGGTTTTGTACTTCAAGCAGTTGCTTCTTTTATGTTCAGTGCATAATGAAGTTACACTGGACCAGTCCAAGTGTGTGTGGCTGAATGGGATTGGACAGTGGTTTTGCAAAGTAATTTTTAAGCTTGACATTTGGGGAAATAAGCCATTGATACTAGTTTGTAATGCAATGTTACCCACAGGGACAGTGACTTAATTTAGTGATGGTTCTTTACTAAAAGCATAGTGAATAGTCAAGTCTTCTCATGCCAGTCTAAAAAGAATGCTTGTACTTAAGTTGTAACCTACTGTGATTACTGAGAAGAAAGCCTTGTAAATATGGCTTCAGTATGTTTAAAGTTTGTGAAGTGTTTTGCTGCAGTTTTATTTAGAGTATGGGTTCTACAGAGTTTTATACTAGTTTATCTAGTAAAATAGCTGTCATGCAGGGAGTGAGCCAGAGGAGGATGTGCAAGGTGAAAAGCTAATTGCTGTTTTTGTTTTACTGCAGGCATGCTCCCAGATCCCAGGAATACTCACATTGTTATCAGCTGGATGATTGCCCAGACAGTGACTGCTGTGGCTGGCGTGGTCTCCTATCCTTTCGACACAGTGCGGCGTCGCATGATGATGCAGTCAGGACGCAAAGGAGGTAGGCTGCAAATCCACACAGCTGTCAATGCTTTGTAAAACAGCATTAACAAGATGGAGTTGTTTTTTTACTAGTAGCCATCCTGAGTTACAGTTCGTTGTTCCATAAATCTGGCTTATTATATTGTACTCAAATGAGGAAATGCAGTAAGGCTCAACCTGAGATTATCAGGATTTATGCTGAGGATTTTTCATTATGGAACGTGAAATTAAAAATGATGGACTACCTGTTTGCATTGTTCGATTAAACAAAGATTAAAAAGGAGGCATAATAGTTTTAGTAAGTATTGTGTTGCATTTTTCAGTTGTGGTTTGGGACATCACAAAGCAGTTTAGTGAAACAAAGGGCAAATGTTAAAATTACCTGAGATGAAATAGGGATTAAGAATAACTCTTTGCTCTTTTCCTGCAGCTGATATCATGTACTCTGGAACAATTGACTGCTGGCGGAAGATTGCAAGGGATGAAGGAGGAAAGGCCTTCTTCAAGGGTGCATGGTCTAATGTTCTCAGAGGCATGGGGGGTGCTTTCGTGCTTGTGCTGTACGATGAATTCAAGAAAGTAATTTAAACAGCCTAAATAGAATTGGAAATCAAGTTGAGCAGATCATGTAGAATAACTACCATTATGGACCATTGACCTTCAAGAAATTCCTGTGAGTCTTATTTATGGGAGCCAGATGATACTTGTAGATGGGGCTGGAAACTGACATAGAGGGCTGATCCACTTCTCTGTAGCATGCGTGAAAACACTGAATCTGGCAATTCAGTGTGACAGCTTTTCTTTACAGCAGTAAGGAATGAGTGGCGTTGGTTCTGGGTCCAAAGTTGTTAGGTCCAATTTAGGCAGAAAAACTATCATTTGCCTGTGGATCAGCCTTCAGTTTCAAGTCCTATCTTATAGGACCATAAAATTGTATTTGAAAGCGTTTGCTAACAAATCATGTTTTTTTCCACTTGTACTGAAGCACTATGTACCATTTTGCACAGCTGAACATCTAGCAACTTTGTTCTTAAATTGGGGCATTCTGCTGTAAAACAATAAACATACTTACTCGGTCTGTGTTGAAATTATTACATAAAAGCTTTGGAAAAGCCTCTTGTATTTCAAAACTTGTTTCAGATTATGGGTCCTCTGATACCTTTACACAAATAAGCTTTTTAAAAAAATAATTAAATGTGAGATATTTAGAGAGGAGGGGTGGGCAAGCATGGGTTATACTAATAGAAACCACTCCCATTCTTTGTGCCTGATAGTGTATGATGGGCTGCTGCAAGTGGCTTTTTGCATGATTCTTAAAAATTTATTTACAACTTCTATGATGTGAAATTATGGGGTGGGGGTTCAGTTGTAGTGCTAGGAAAACCCAAAGTACCAAGGACTGGTGAAAAGTAATGCTCTTGCCCTTGGTAAAACAGCCTAAAATAAATAATTTTTGGTCAAATCAGTATGGAAAGCATCATGGCATTCATGCAAAAACCCAGGAACCCAGTAAATGCCTTCAACTTCTGAGTGACCTATGTATTGTATTGTTGCTGCAGGTTGGAAATATTGATAGTGCCATTCAGGCACTGTTTGGCCTCATCTGTAGCAGTGGTCAGTGGCTCTGTGGAAGCTTGAATTTAATCTGAAATGAGTTGCAGTCCAATAGGTGAAGTTGAAGGGTTGTGGGGAGGGAATGTGTGTGCTTCTATGTAGCTGTAAAATAATAGATCAGAGTAGGTCAGCCTTCAGTATTAATTGATTGATGTTTAGGGATGGTCAGAAGACCAGATTGAGTAATTTCTCATAACTGCTCTTTGAGATATTGTAATACCTATGTGCTGTTCTTCATATGTATATAATCTTTTGTATTTTGTAATCTGCAAAGGCATCCTAGAGGGACCAGTAGAGGAAAACAAGGCATTAATTTTCATGTTTAAGGAGCTCTCCCTATATCTTGAGAAAGAAAAAGTGTCACTGTATGACTCATTGAAGGCTGACTGAGCTGTCTTGAGTTCTTCTGTGTGCCTTCTGAGATTGCTATTCAAGATGGAGTATTTAAATTACCTGCTTGGCTTTGGCTGGTTATTACCTTCCTCCTGAGTGTACTTTTTTCCTTTCACTGTTGCACAAGCACTGCTTTCAACATCTGTATGAGAATGTAAGGACATTACACAGCTACTTTGTACACAGGCTACTGGCAGACTTCATGTACCTGCTGCAAGAGGTTCTTGCATCCTGTGGGGCAGTAGCAGCTCCCTCTCGTGCAGGCAGGGCATTTGGTGTTAACCCTGCCAGTCAGTTCTCTGAGGGAGCAGGGGAAGACATTTTGTCTATAAAAAAGCATTAATCAGGTTTCTTTCTGTATCAGTGCCTTGCAAGGGTAGAGATGATTATGGGATACCTCCTTGTGAGCGAGCCCAAGCTTTGTGAGAGAAGCCAAATGTGGTTTCTTCAGCAGCCCCTGACAGGGAAGGACTTTCACACCCAATCTCTCCTTCAGAACAAGGCTTAACCAAAAGAAATAGGAAAAGAAACAAAACCTCCCAAATTTGCTCTAAACCAGGACGCAGAGTTAAACTCGAACTGCAATTTCCTTATGCTGTACATTGAATATGAACTAATTTGTGGTGTTCAGATTTTTTTTTATTTTTAATATACGGCTTCCCTTAGTCATGCAGCAGCAATTTCCAGTGTGTGATGCAGTTTAGGGATGTAAGAGGCAAACAATAAATGAGACTTTTAAAAAAAACATTTGTTCTCTGTCTTATTGAAACACTGGAATTCATTCATTTTGAATAGTATAAACAGGAAAACATCCAGCATTTCTAAAAGAAAATACTGGCATCTACAGCCTATATTATTTTTAAAAGGTGTTGGAAGTAGCATTTGCACCCTTTGAAGGGAGAAACTAAAATGCATTTGTGAGGAAGTTTTACATTTAAGATCTAGCCATTAAATATTAGATTTTATTTCATTTCTCACAACTGTTAGATTTTTTTGAAGGCTTTCAATGCTATTTGTGTTACTGAAGTATGTACTAAAGCTGCACAGGATCACAGTGTTGTAGAGGTCTATTTACAGTTGCAATACTGAGCCATGAAATGCCTGAATAAGACCAGTATAAATAATTACATTTGACAAGTATAATTTTATTTTTTGTTCTTGCATAAACTTAATTGCACATATTGGGACAGCTTGGTGGTACTGATTGGAAGACCAAAGAGCAAATTTTAACACATTCTAAATAGCTGGTTTGTGCTTTAGAAAATAACTGGGCATATAAAAATTACAGTATAATTGCTGTGGCATTATACAGCAAGGCTGTCAGCCTACAGGAAATCATTATAATGAGAGGCAAGAAGCTTCATAGCAATGACGATGAGTAGTAGCAGCTTCATTCTGGCTAAGAGGGCTTGTCTCACATTGTGAAAAACCTCTTAGCAAGGTTCAAGCATTTCTTCAAAGTAGGTGCTTGCAGAAAAGCTTAGTTGCCAGGCATTGTGGGTTTGAACAAAAGGAAAAGAACAAATTCCACTGGTTTTTCTCCCTTGTTTTAATCTGCTCCATTTAAGTGGATTTTAAGGAGGCAAACAGTTCTATAGGTGATTATATTCTTTTATTGACTGGTTTGAAGTACTTGTCAGCAGGATCCATAATTTTCTTTCATGTTGGGGAGTCAGGTGTGTTTTTGGAAAGTCGGATCACTCAATTGTAGTTATTTTCTCAGTATGACTTTTTGTTGGTAGATTTACATATTCTGTCTAAAGGGAAAGAAAATTTTGTATCATGCAGTAGACCATAAGTTGGTATCATTCTGAACATTAGTTTCAGCAGTACCAAAGGCATCCCATCTTGGTCTTTTATTACTTAATAAATGATTGCAAGGCAGGCGAAACCAGTTTTAAAAAGAGTTAAAGAATGTTTCAATATGTCTGAGCAGTACTAGCTGTCAGCAGGAGAAAGAAGCTGGTTTAGACACTGGACAACCTTAGAGAAAATAGAAGGAATTTATTCAGCCAGTATTGGCTGAATTTTCCATATGTAGGAATTGGCTTGGCATGTAGATAAAGTATTTTGGTTGCTATCACACATTTTTACATTGGCTAACCTGGGGTTCTAGGAGAGTGCCTGCTGCTAGGTAAGATTGTAGTACTCATAGAGCACTTGGAGTTTAAAGTTTTGAGGGAAGATAAATAACTAAAAAAAAGAAAAAAGGGAGGGGTAGTACTGATGGGAAAAACAGGTTAAAAAAGCAAGCTTGCTCTTGTACTGAGAGTATGTTGTGGAACATCAAACCAGGGTGTTCTGGAAACTTCTTTTCTAGGAAAGCTGAAGAATGGGTAAAGCTCTGCAGGGCTTTGTGGTCATGGTGTTTTGGGCTACTTTACTGTTCTCCAAGGAAAGTGCACAGAGTGTATCTTGCAAGTTCTTGGACTATATTTAACTCCAAGCAAGAGATGATAAAACTCTGTAATGGTGAGGAAAGCAAATTAGGAGAGTGACTAGAAAATCATTGGTCTGTAGTAAAATGAGTAAAATAGAATGGATTAGAGGAGTGCAAGTTGTCTGATGCACTGAATGATTTGGTAGGATCTTAAAGCAAATAAAATTGGCAGTTCTTTAATGTGAATGTTTTAAGGATGCAGTGCAGAAAGTTAGGTTTTTTTAATCATGAGCTTTTCCAGCTATCTCAGAAAAAGTTGTGTAATAGGGGAAAAGAATTAGAAAATGTGAAAGGTCGTTGAGTAAATAGAGGGAAAATGAGGAAATGCAAAATTTAAAAAGGTGTGATTAGCAAAGGATACTTCACGTTTCAAAACAGCTCAAAAATCCATTAGCACTAAATGTCAGGGAGAGTGTTTGCTATTCAGTGGAGGAGAGCTTTTGAAAATGTACTTTTTGTACTGTGTTATTTTAATAACTTTAAAGAATTACAACATTCAATTAATGTTAGAGGTACTGACTTTGGAGAGAAGAGGTAAAATAAAATTAGATTTTAGGAGTAGATCAAACTGTTTAAACATGTCAAAATCGTATGAATTATCTTCACAGCGGTGGTTGGCAAGTGTTAGGTAATGTGAGGGCTTCATTTAACTCTGGCAGCTGCTGCTGCTGCATTGCTCCCTGCATGGAAGTGCCTGAGCCACAGATTGCAAACCTCATCCACAAAGGCCTCTGGGTTGTAGGGGAATGATTTGAGTGTGTTTGGTAGTGTCTATGCACAGGAATTTGGAAGCCACTCAAGTTCAGGAAAAGCAAGCAATCGCTATGCAATTTTACAAAAAGGGCTTGTTACTTTCCCAGCTATATTATTTAATGTGATGGACTGTGGACTGCTGCTGCTGCTCTGTAGCCTTAGCTCTGGCTGCCTGGTAGGAAGTGAGAAACCAGGTATTTATGACTTAAGGTGTATGAGGAAACCTATCTAAGTCACAGTCCTACCTACTTTCTGTGAAAGCCAAAAGTGGTAGGGCCAAACACAAATTAATCAGGACAGCAAGCTGGTATATAGTTACCAAAACTGGAGAGTTTTAGTAATCAGAGATTTGGGGATTCTTTGTAAACAATTGAAGGCAAATATATGTGTCACTTTTGGAATCCTCATTGGAATGCATGGTGTTGCCCACTGAATTTTAGGCAATTAATGACTAACCTGATTTACTGACTTCAAGAATGTCCTTGCTTTAGCCAAGCAGGAATGGTTTGAAGCCTGGTTGTCATGATGTGTGCAGATGGACAAAAGAGTTACTTGCTGTTGACAGTGTGCAAGTGTGTAAGATACTGTAAACAGGAAAGGAATAAGGGTAAAAAGTAATGGATTTTAGGTGCATTAAACCAAGCTATTAAAAAGGCTTTTTTAAAGTAAGGCTAAATAAACATGCAGAATAGGCTGCACAGGGATACTACAGTAAATTGGTCAAATACAATCTACACAAAACCCTGAAATTGCAAATCCTGTGTTGAAGCAAGAGGAAGGTTAGTTTAACTCTTACGTCTTTCCAGCCTTGTTGATTTGCACTAAGTGTGACAGGATTTTTACATGGGTATAGGTCAGGATTATGAAATATATATTCACATTATATTATGACCATTGGTGTTTGAAAACTAATGGAAATACTAATGGAAAATGTATCCTCACTTTGGGTCTTTTTAAAGTATGAACAGCAACCTTGCAAAGCTGGTACACACAGAAATCACAATAAATTTACACTCAGTAAAGGCGTAAATTCTGATCTTAAAATATGTCTGCAAATATCTTCAGGACAATCTTTTGTTTCAGTGTTGGCATAGAGCATTTCAGGTTTCAAAGCAGAATAGCTTGCGTGACAGAAATTAGTTTTGGACCAAATGTTAACACTTCTTTTATAAGTCAGCTCTTCTAGTCTTTGGCCTGTTCTGGTTTGTAGTTAACAAATTTGATTGAATTGAGAAGAAATCATACCTGAATATCTTCATCAGTTAATGCATTGAATTTGTCTCTTGGTTGTGGTATGGGAGGAAATAGGTTCTTGAAACTGCAGTACCTTTGGGTAGAAAATGGGATTGTGGAGAAGTTGAAAATTCTGCTAATATAACTTATACAAACTTTTTGTGGTGTAACTTAAGGACATTTTTTACTTTCAAGTATTACTATCTATTGCTCTACAAATTAAATGAGAAAATATTTTCAGTGGGGTAACTGGTGGATAACTATTATTACACTTAGCATTTGGGTTATTAAAATTTATTTTGTGATTAGAATCACAGTAAATAAGTTATTAATAAATTACTTTGAATAAATCATGTGACATAACTTTCACCCCTGAGTGAGAAGTTTTCTCAAAATAAGAATATGTTAATTTGGATTCCCTCTTGTCTGGTACTGTATATAGCCAATGGCTTCAA